>NC_057944.1:37598640-37638640 GCF_018555375.3 Anguilla rostrata | reverse complement strand
ACACTCTAACACCGGCTGCAGAAAGAGTGGACATTCACTAACCCAGCCCAAGGAAAGCAGAGTCGCCAACGCAGAATTCAAAACTGAAATTGCGCGGTCATGGAGCATAACTGCCTTCCTCAAACAGAGGTGGAACGGGGAGATTGTCAATCAAAGACGGGCATAACACACGCACACACTCACTGCTCGATCGCGCAGCCTCTCTCCGCGGATGACGTAGTCTCTCCGCCCCTTGTCCTCCGGACTCCGCCCCTTACAGATGATCACATGACTGAGGCCTCCACCTCCCAGGGGCACCCACCCGCCACTAGAGTCGTCACGTGTCATCACCACTGCGCGAACACGCACACTGTTAGAGAAGCGAGAGGGGTGAGAGCGGCCGGCTAACTGAACTGGAGGAAGAGTAAACACACACACACACACACACTGCGCTCAGAGAGAACACCTGCAAGAAAATGACCACGTCTTTAAAAAGTCTGTTTCGCTAAAGATGTAACATTCAGCAGACATTAAAATACATTGAAAAGTACTTTAAATTCCGAATAATACTTCCAAATTAAGGGCACAGTGTTTGCCATATGTTCACTTTTATGTTAGGATCTCAGTTATTCTTTCGGTAAGTGTTCTGAGTGAGCATAACGGATACAAAAATAGACACGCTCGTCAAAATAACGCAATAATTTGGTGCCGACTGATATAACAATATGCGTGGACGAACACGTGAAAGACAAGGCCCTTACAGTCCTCAATGGCTTGTGAAGAGATTTCGTTTTGTTACTATTGCTCGTAACTGTATGTATAAAAGTATAAATTCTCAAAGCACCGTATTATGCTCAGTGATATCCTGACCAGGAATTAAGATATTCAGCTTATCACGCATATTACAAACGCACGAAATGTTAGTAGTAATAATAATAATAACAATAAATTATTATTATTATTATTATTTGAAAAACGTACACAGAGAAGATAATATCAGTATCAGTAAGCAGTGTGTTTTAATGTGTGGTCACATGACAAAGACAAATCTCTATTAGCCTCACAATTACGAAAAGGGTATACAAATAACAATGTGTGTTTCCACTTTTTAAAATCTAATTATATCAGTAAGTTATTGTGGATAATGAGGGGCATGTGTTGTTTTAGTCCAACAACTGAAATTATATATTTTTTTACCAATATTGATAAAGGACACTGAAATAACGATATGAAAAAGCAAGATATGGGCAAAATTGTTAGAGATTGCGGCTGGTGAAAGCGAATATGTAGGCGAATGAGAGCTAAGAGAAAGAATGCGAGTATTTCTCTGAAAGATATATCAATGAACGCGCCCATTTGCCGTACGAGGCCCGTTATAATTCCAGGGACCTCAAGCTCATACATAAAAATAAGCAAATTTAAAACGCATGAGTGCAAGCCAACAACACTGCTGTTCCACAGCGAGAACATGCTTGCCGATGTTTAATGGGACAGCAGAATCTTAGTAATTATTCTAAAGCATTTCCTTTCTTTCCATATCACCCGTTCTGTACACATACACACACGCGCGCGCAGGCACACGCACGCACACGATCGCGCACACACGCACTCACATCCAACATCCGTTATTTTATGAATGAAATACAATAAAAATCCCACTGATTCTGAAGAACAATCCCTGATTATTTTTAAAAAACCACAGGCGTGTGTAAAAGGAGAAGAATGGGGGTGAGAATGGGAAAAGGAAGAGAGTTGGGAGGAGGGGGCGACATGAGAGAGGGAAGGAGGGGAGGGGGTTGAGAGAGAGAAATATCACATTTCATTCATAAAAGTTTGGCTTTAAAAATCATAATGAAACCGGAGACGCGTTGACAAAAAAACACATCCACATCACCTCTCCCTCGCTCTTCCACCATTCGTCGCTAGATGTTGTGCTTGACGCGATATTGGCCGAAAACTCGCCATATTTTGCCCATTGCCTCAATATTCTTCTTATATTGACTGTTTTACATATAGGTTATATTTATCATCCACACCACTTCGTGACTATTTTTCTGTATTTTCCTGCTGCGTATATTCCGTCCAGACTAACCTATACTAGCATTTTACTTGCCTTTGATACGGCATTGACGTGCTTATATGCATACCACTGATTGCTTTATAGGTCTCATGTATGTGAACATGGTCCAAGCATTCATTGCATACTTATGTGGATGTACATATTATGTACAATATTGATACAGGGCTACGTAATGGTGGTTCTTCTTACATGCATTGTATGTGTGTATGTTTGTGAGTCTAATGTGTCAGTCTCACACACAGCAATGGCAGAAAAGGGGAATTTTTTTTAGCTACGCAGATCTCATTTATTTAAATTTTATTTTTTCAAAAATGAAAAACGCAGACTTACTCGCCCTCCATTGCTTGGTGTCGCCCGCCGCTTCGAGCCTGCTGCCCCCCCGGTCTCCAGTCTTTTTTATCCCACACTCTCCCTCTCAACACACACACACACACGCACACACACACACACACACACGCACGCACACACACGCGCGCGCGCACACACACACACACACTCACGTTCACTCAGCCGTGTTCTCTCTCAATTGTTCTTTTTTCCTCTCACACTTCATTTTCGTTTCTTTTCTCTCTCCACCTTTATGTCCTCGCGGTGTATTAGGGCGGTCTCGAGGTTGTAGCAGCCATTTTCCGCTGGCAGCGGCGGCGGCGGCAGCATCCTCCTCTCTCTCTCTCTCTCCTCTCTCGCTCTCTCTCTCTCAATCGCTCCCTCCCTATTTCTTTTCTTCACACCCTGTACCTGCCGCGTTCCCTTCTGACTGCCGTTAAACCCCGCTCGTATAGTCGCACGCCATCCGACGGACACCACGGGACTGGCACGGATCCGCGCTCGACTAGCCCACCGTTTGATTTAGACACAAATCCTAACATATTTATATAGCTGTGAGGCCGATGACACGCGGACGTTTTGTAACGGATACAGGAAGCATCAGCATCCCAGATGCAGGCAATCAGTACAAACAGGCACACTGTGCATGGCACAAGGTTCTGACAGCCTGGCATAAGAGTTCAAAGAAAAACAGACAGACTGCTCTGTGCCGTACCAGAGGGAAGGACCACTAGAACACAACTGAACTCGAACAAACGACTATGACTACATTGCACAATCTTTAATGTAATCATAGTCGTTTGTTAGAGTTCAGTTGTGTAGATTTCATTTAAGTAAAATTTCATTGAAAAATCGCATGAAACCTATAGACTATATAAAACAGCACACAGTGCTCTTGAAATTAACACAGTGGGTGATTATTTTACGGTTAGTAGCGCGAAGTCAATTGACCTCGTGAAAAAGGCCGTTCTGCACGCCAAGGCTACAGGAAGAGGCGTCTACAGACCGCGGAGAGCTTTCAGCACTACGGACAGCTCTTCGGCCCGCCTCTCGTTGGTTGTGAATCACCTAGCCTACGCGGAAGCTTTTTGGATCGACTTGAATGAGTTAGACAGCTCTAATTTAATTCATCAGTTACACACGAGATTGGTTCTGAAACTATTAAGTTTAGCAATAAACTGAAAGATACACAAAAGTAGAGAGCTGTTTTGTATTTAAAGTTAGCAAGTAGATAGCTACTACACTGTCATAATAAAGAACATGTGTATCATTAGCAGTAGAGTAGCCAACTAGCCTATCACCGAGACTCTGGAATTAAAATTTACAGAATGAATGGACAATTCGTGGTTGAATGATATAACTGATCTGAGTTTTCATTAAGCAAAGTTTACGGAAACATACCTCCAATTTTATATATAATTGTATTTTCAAAATAAGTAGGCTATTAAAAGTGGGGATTTCTACAACAACGCTTTTATGCCACAGCGCGTGCCTAGAATGCCCAGCACCATTGTTTTCATTCGAAATGTCACCGAACAGCAACGTTTTCTCTGTAACTCAGCCGACTTACAGACTTTGCGCGATAACAAAGTACGAAAAACAGGACCACTTAACGACCGAAACATTTTTAAAATCCCAAGATTGCGGAAGATCATGTGTGACAAGTGCATGAGGATTGTAGCTGTGCTCTCTGTGCAATTCATTTCGAGCCAGAGGTAAAGTCCGTCACTTAGATTAACGTTAGTGTTAGTAATTTAGACTAGTTAGCTAGCTAGAGTTGTGCATTTTTATTAAACCGGCAGTTAGACATAGGCTAGCTACATATTAGCTAACGATAGCTAATTTACGAAGATGCAGTTGAATTATTGCTAACGTTATATCTTACCAAATCAATGAAAGTACTTATCACAATAATGACAGGATTAGCAAGCAATCGCAATAGTGAATAAAGTAAGATACAAAATATTTTGGTTTAAATTTACTGGTTAAAAAGGCAAGGTAACGGGTTTAACGTGTATGGACAATTCATAATAGCTAGATAAAAAAAGCAATTTAAGCCCAGGGCAATAATTCTATTCCCGACCTTGAAGTACGTCTTCGGTTACTCCCCATATTTAGAGTTATTATGGCGTCTAAAGTACAGCATAAGAGTCCTGATTTAAGTTACAGTCGAGGAGATAGTGGTGCAGTAATTGATGCATTAAAGGTATTCTCTCCAAGTCTTCCCCTTTGCAAAGACGTTTTGTGTGTTGTTCGAGCCAGAATTCCAGATGATATTCATGCAGGTCTAGACACGATCAATAGGCAGGAAACGAATGTGCTAAAAGGGCCACGGCTTCTCAAATCTAATCAGCGAGCCGAAGCCTGGAGATGTTCCACACGGTCCTGAACGGGGAGTAACAGGCACGAGTGGTCATCTGCTTCCGCGCAGCCTCGTTCCTCCGACTTCTCGCGTCACGGGCACGGACGCCAGTGAAATTTCATCCCCATACAAAATCTGCAAACTACGGTCCAAATGTCCTATTATGAAAATTATTTTAAATCTGCGTGTGTGTGAAATTAGTACATTACGTTTTTGAGAGATTTTGTGAGGATGTCACCCTGGGCAGAGTGAAGGTCCAAAGCTAGTCTGTGTGGTGCTACGCTTCCAAAGCCTGTATTGAACTCTGGCTGTATTCTCCTCATCACCCCCCCCCCCCCACCACCACATCCCCACCCCCACCCCCCTTGCAGGACTGCTGAGTGAAGGAAGGGGGCTGATTGGTTCTCACAGAAGAGAGTGGCTCACAGAAGACTTATCCGCGTGGGGGAGAAGAGAGAGCGAAAGAGAGAGAGGGAGAAACAGAGGGAGAGGGAGAGACACAGCGCTGATCGAGGCCGAAGCTGCACGCTACTGCCCGCACCTCCCCCTGTGACCCTACGTGCCCCCCCCCTTTGACTGTGGGACAGGCCTGATCCCCCAACCCCCCCTCCCCCCTGCGGGACAGCCGTAACCCCCCCGTTCTACTGCGGGACAGCCCTGACCCCCCATTCTCCTGCGGGACAGCCCTGACCCCCCCGGTTTCTGATCATGGGCCAGGCTCTGTTCTTCCCTCAGCAGGCCGCGGCCGCCACGCCCGCCGCCGATTCGGGGAAGGACAGCTCCCGCCCCAAATCCAAACCGTCCCGCAGCCCCGCCGAACCCGTGCCCACGCGGGACAAGCCCGCAGCACCGACCAAGTCCCCTGACCCGCCCAAAAAGAGTCGGAGCCCCGCCCCGCCCCAACGCCCCCTCACCGCCCTCACGCCCTCCCTGCTCCGGGAGCAGGGCTCCCCCCTGTCCCCAGCACGGTCCTCCATCCCACCCGAAAAAGCCAAGCAGCCCAGCCCACCGCACCTGCTCCACTTCAAGAAGG
Source organism: Anguilla rostrata (assembly GCF_018555375.3). Lineage (NCBI taxonomy): Eukaryota > Metazoa > Chordata > Actinopteri > Anguilliformes > Anguillidae > Anguilla > Anguilla rostrata. The sequence goes on along the minus strand of NC_057944.1, from coordinate 37,632,859 downwards.
ACTGGCGCAGGCCCTGGGGAGGGGCGGTGGCCGAGCAGCCCAAACCTCCCGTCCCGTCCCGCGCCTCTCCAGCGCACAGGGATCGGCCTCAGGGCCCCGCCCGGTCGGAGCGCACCCCGCCCCCGCCCCCGCCGCCGTCGCGACTGGGGGAAATGGCGCCCCAGTGCGGCGACAGCGACAAGGGCGGGACCAAGAGCCCCGTCCCGGTCTTCGAAATGCCCCTGAGCTTCGTCCCGCCCAAGAAACCTCCAGATTTAGGGCAGCCCCGGTGAGTCCGCCCCTTCCCCCCTCCCCCCCCCATCCCGTCATCCAATCAGCTCCCAGTGCAGATCCCCTACGATCACCAGATACTCCACTCCATCGTTCTTTCTGCCCAAAAGGAGAGTTCCTGCCGGCAGCAGTGGATTCGAGCCAGTTTACAGCTCATAATGTCCCTTTTGGCTCCAGTGCTTGGGAGACAGAGTCAGGGAGAGAGGAGTGGAGTATCTGGTGGCTCTACACAATCTGTGCTGAAAGTTTTCGAACCCCGTCGACCAATTTTATTGCAAAAAAACAAAATGTGTTTGCATACAAAACTCGAAATTGTAAACGGCACATGCAATGTGGATGCAGTCCTCTCAGACAGCATGTGTGTCATTGTTTACGAGGAAAATTCTCATTCTAGAAGCCATGCATAACCATCATAACTGCCCACATTAGACGGGACAAATTCAAGACATGTCACCACGTGACCACAAAAAAGTTGAGCAGTTGATAAAGAGAAGCACAGAGATGATATCGATATGCCATTCACTTAGTGAATTTCACGCAGAAGAGGGAGACACAAAGTCTCATTAAAAAAAATGAAGAACAGGAGTGTGGTTTTGAATGCAGGTGTATTATTGGTATATTAATGGTATAGCGCAGGGGGGTCCAATCTTATCTGAAAAGGGGCCGGTGTGGGTGCAGATTTTTGTTTTAGCCCAGCACTATGACACCTGAATTCAAATATTTAACTAATTAACTAACTTCAATCAGGACCTTGATAAGTAGAATCAGGTGTGTTAGCGCTAGGATAAAACTAAAATCTACTTCTACACTGGCCTTTTCCATATGAGACTGGACCCCCCTGGAATAGCAGCATTAGTACATGCAGTATCCACTTCAGGATAAGACAGGGAAATATGTGACACCCATAATTCTCTATTACAATAGCTAACGAGAAAGGAAAATACACTGGAAGTGTTGTTCAATCAATCATAAAATTGTGATGAAGTCCAGGTGAGCACCTGTGTAGGGTCTGCCTGTCTCCCACTAGTGACAGAATAATCAGCATTGGCTGTGTGTGATTTGATAAGGCACCCACTTTATTAGCACAGTGCAGTGCATTTATATTCAGTGTTTTATTAATGAACACATTGTCATATTGTCCCAACTCGTCAAATATTGCAGCATGGGCAAGGGCCCAAGACTTGGGTGTCTTGGGTTGACGAGTGAGGTAGCCCATTGACTACTAGGCTACTGAATGAAACTACATCTGTCTGTCTGTCTGTCTGTGTCTGATGCTTGCTTGACCCCGTGTCTGTTTGTCTGTCCGTCAGGTTTCAGTTTGGCAAGAACCTGGAGTTTGACGCTTTCCTGGCCTCCCTGCAGTCGCAGAGCGCGGCGCGAAAAGCCGCCAGCGTGGAGGAGTGCTCCCTGAAGGGCCCCACTGCCACAGAGGATAAAGGCCAGAAGACCGGCTCACCATTCCAACCGCCGAACCTACCACCCTCGCCATTCCAACCGCCGAACCTACCACCCTCGCCATTCCAACCGCCGAACCTACCACCCTCGCCATTCAAACAGCTGAGCCAAGTGCCCTCGCCAATCAAATCGCTGAGCCAAACACCCTCACCAATCAAATCGCCGGGCCAAATGCCCTCGCCAATCAAATCGCCGAGCCAAATGCCCTCGCCAATCAAATCGCCGAGCCAAACGCCCTCACCAGTCAAACCACAAAGCCAAATGTCCTCGCCAAACAAAGCGGCGGCTTCACCAGCGCCGTCGGCGAAAGCGGCCGCCACGTGCGCCATTTCCGGCACCGGTCTGGAGAAACAGTCGCCGAGCAAAACCTCGGTGAAGCAGGCGCCCGCCCAGGCGGCCAAACCGGCGGCGGCGACCCCAGCCCCGTCCGAGCAGGGCTCGTTTGAGCTGCTCATCTCCTCGGCGGGCGGGGCCGAGGGCGGGGCGGCGGGCGCGGCCGTGGAGCAGAAGGGCGCGGCCCGCGCGGTCAGCAGCGCCGAGCGGGAGCGGCGGGTCAAGCGGCTGAGGAAGCGGCAGAGCGAGATGGCGGCCGCCCGCCGCGGGAAGGCCCCGCCCCCGGGCGCCGAGACCAAACAGGACGCGCGGGCCGCCGACACCGCCAAACCGCCGCCGGACTCCGGCCCCGACCTGAGCATCCAGGGGGCCAGCCCCGTCTTCAGGGTCCCGCCCCCTCGCCCCCTCCCGCCACCCCCCCGCCCCGTCCCGCCGCCGTCCGGCGTCTTCACCTTCTCCTCCAACGCGCGCAAGCCCGAAGCGAAACCCGCCAAAGAGGCCGCTAAGGGCGTCGGGCCGCCCGCACACGCTCAGTTCAGCCCCACCGGGCCCAGCCCGCCCAAGTTCTCCTTCTCCTTTGGCCAGCCCAGGTCCCCAAAGCCCCAAAAGCTCGGGGAGGCCCCCAGCAACTCCTCCCTGGCCCCCATCCAGGAGGGCCTGTCCAGGGCCCGGGGCTGGTCCAGCACCACCGTCACCAGCACCAGCACCCTCACCTCCACCGGCGCCACGGAGACCAGCGGCTCTCCGTCCGCAGACCCGCCCCACGCCCCCCCGCAGAAGGCCCGGACCAGTCCCGCCACCCCTCTGAAGGCCAAGAGGAAGCTCCTGAAGGGGGCGCCGTCGGTCACCCCCGCCCAACACCAGCAAGAGAACGAGGAGGAGAAGGGCGAGCAAGCTAGCTCCGCCTCCGCCACGCCTCCGCCCAAACAGCCGGCTCACGGCCCGGGGGCGGGGCAGCCCCCCGCCTCCCCGGCCACGCCCAGCACCCCCGCCAAGCCCAAGAAGAAGCTCCGATTCAAGATCCCGTTCGAGCTCGGCAAAGGCGAGACGAAGGCGGCGACCGTCGTCAGGGCGGAGAAAAAGGAGAAGAAGGAGAAGAAAGAGAAGAAGGAGAGGAGTAAGGAGGCGGTCCCCGCCTTGCCCGCCTCCCCGCCGTCCCCCGAGGGCCCGCAGCGGCCCAGCAGCGGCTGGCCGCCCTTCGCCGCCGAGCAGGGCTGCTCGCGGAAGGCCCGCTGCCGGCACCAGAGCGGCGCGGAGCTGCCCCGCAACGTCACGCGCTGGTGAGTCACCCTCACCGCGCCCGCCCACTTCCTGCCCACCCAAAACGCAGCAGCCAATCATATACTAGAAATATATGAAAATATAACATAATATATATTCCACAATATTGTATGTTTTTCTTTCACTTATGTGTTGCTAAATCTCCCCCGACCTAGATAACAGCTTGCATATTGTCAGTATACTGCAGCATATTCCAGACTCGGTACAGCTGAAGTTAGATTTATATACAGTGAGTGTGTGTTTGATCGTCTACTCACACACCCTTTCTAATGGGCCCAGTACCTAATCCCGGCTATATACAGCTTGTATTCCTCCCACCGTTCTGTCCAGCCTGACGCCCAGTTCCACAAAGGGTCATGACCTCTGCCCCACGTACACGTTTCATTGGCTCATTCTCCTCCCGTCCTCTTCTTTCCCCAACGCAGGCTGAACGTGAGGCCAAACTACCTGTGCGAACCACCCTGGGTCACCACGGCAACGCTGGCAGCTTCTGTGGCACTGATACTGAGGCAGGACGGAACGTACAACCAGCAGTGAAAACGCCCTGTGAGCGTTAATAGCAACGCTGGGAGCATTTATAACAGTGCTCTGAGTGTTTATAACAGCGCTGAAAAACATTTATAACAGTGCTCTGAGTGTTTATAACAGAGCTCAGAGTGTTTATAACAGTGCTCTGAGTGTTTATAACAGAGCTCAGTGTGTTTATAACAGAGCTCAGAGTGTTTATAACAGAGCTCAGTGTGTTTATAACAGAGCTCAGTGTGTTTATAACAGCGCTCAGGGTATTTATAACAGCGCATAGAGCATTTATAACAGTGCTCAGTGTGTCTATTAACAGCAGTCAGAGTATTTATAACAGCTTTCAGTCCATATATAAACAGTGCATTTGTTAGCAGAGCTGTTAGCTTCACACAACACCGGGGCAATTACACAAACGTAACCCACACATGCTGGGAATGCACAAAGTATTCAGATAAACTGCCGGTTTATAATGTTTTATGTGTTAAGACTACAAAAAATTGACAGGAAGTAGAAAAACTTTTGTTTTTTTAATTTTCATTCTCATATGTTATATTACAGTTGTGACAACACCAAAAATAAACATTGATAGCAGGTCAACTGAAGTTGTACCTATCTTGTGAGGTGGCAAAAAAATAAAATAAAATAAAAAAACAATAAACTGTCAGAGCAATTCACTTTGCCAGTTGCTAGGAGACTAGGTAAAGGCATCGGAATGGAGTGATTCTGCAAACAACGCTCTAGAGTGAATGACGTGGAACTACAAGTGCAGCAGCAAACCAGGCTTCCCCGGCTGACTGTAAAAGGGGAAATGCAAAGAGTGCCTATCCACAGGGATCACAGGGTAGGGACGGGGTGTTGGTGTCGTCACCACGGAACACTCTGTGGCTACCGCCTTCCAGACAGAGCCAGGAGAGGAGCCCCACCAATCACAAGGTATGTTGGTAAAAGCAAATACAACAAAGCCAGTGGTGATTGGCGGAGACATGACCCCAAGGTCCCTTTAGGGTAACGAACGTCGTGTCAGTCTTATTTTGGCCCTATAATCCCTGAATAACCCAGAGGGAAATCTGTCAGGACTGCACAGCTGTGTTGCAAACTGCTATGGTCACACATGAGTACGTTTTTTAAATAATAATAATTATTTATTATAGAAGAAAATAATAGTAAGTCAGCATATAAATATTTAAGTATTACACCAGCACTGTCTACTGCGTTCTTTCACATGGAGTCAATGGCGATCTGGGCTTAGAGCACACACTGTGTCTGAATGGTCCGGTCTTCAGCGTGAAAGATTTCTGGCTGTAATCATAGAGCATGTAGAACAGGGGTGATTGTAGGTCGTTTTTTTGTTTTTGGCTGGACCACAACAGCAGGGCCAGCCCTACAAACGCGAATGTCCGTGACTGAGTGACTGAGTGTGTGATGAAGTTACACCATTGGTCGGCTGAGTTATGAAGTTACACCATTGAGTTAGGTCCAGCCATATACTAGGTTTTGACCTGGTCTTGTTTTTTTTTAAACTGCGTCACAAACACTTTTACTGACAGGAAACCTTTGACAGAATCAGTCCGCATCATTTGGACAATGCAGAAGTACCTTCCCAGGCGTGTCCATCAGCATGTGTGTGCGCGTGTGTGTGTGAGTGTGTGCGTGTGTGTGTGTGTAAGTATGTGTGTATGTGTGTGTAAGTATGTGTCAGTGTGTGTATGTATGTGTGTGTGTATGTGTGTGTAAGTATGTGTCAGTGTGTGTATGTATGTGTGTGTGTGTGTGTGTGTGTGTATCACACACCCTGCTACACGATCATCTCCAGCTGCCGGGCGTACTCGATGACCTGCTGGGCCAGCTGGCTGGAGGGGATGCAGAGGTCGTCTGTGCGCTGCTGCTGCTGAGAGCTGAAGGAGTAGCAGCCATCAGCGCTCTGAGACCAGCCCCTCTGAGAGAGGGAGAGAGAGAGAGGGAGAGAGAGTCAGCATTCAGAGACCAGCCCCTCTGAGAGAGAGGGACGGAGGGAGAGAGACAGGGAGAGAGTAAGCACTGAGAGACCAGCCCCTCAGAGAGAGAGAGAGACACACTCTGGCGTTCACCAGCAGGAGGGTAGCCCTAACCTTCTTGGCGTAGTCGGTCATCCTCTTGGAGGAGGAGAAGAAGAGGACGCGCATGGCTTCGCTGAACTGGATCTGCTCGTAGGCCTCCTCTATGCAGCCCGCGATCTCATCCCTGAGAACAGCAGCAGGGAGTGAGCACGGCCAGCAGCAGGGAGTGAGCACAGCCAGCAGAAGGGAGTGAGCACAGCCAACAGGAGCAGGGCGTGAGCACAGCCAGCAGCAGCAGGGAGTGAGCACGGCCAGCAGCAGGGAGTGAGCACAGCCAAGCAGCCAGGAGTGGCACAGCCAAAAGCAGCAGGGAGTGAGCACAGCCAGCAGCAGCAGGGAGTGAGCACAGCCCACAGCAGCAGGGAGTGAGCACAGCCCACAGCAGCAGGGAGTGAGCACAGCCCACAGCAGCAGGGAGTGAGCACAGCCAAGCACAGCCAGCAGCAGCAGGGAGTGAGCAAAGCAAACCGCCCAAACACGCCCTGCCCCAAACATGCCCTGCCAAAACCATGTCACAGAGGCCAATACAGAGTACTTCTGAGCACGCGCACACACACATGCATGCACATACACACAAACACACACAAACATGCACGCACACATAAACACACACACACACACACACACACACACATACACACACACACAAACATGCACGCGCACACACACACACACACACACACACACACACACACACACCTCCCAGCTCCTCCTCCCTCTTACCGGATGGTGTCCAGCAGAATGTCTATGAAGAAGGTGTAGCTCTCCGCGGGGATGTTTCCCTTGGCCAGGAACACCTTATTGTAGCTGCCTTCCATCAGGTACTGAAAGCAAAAAACTAGCAATTTTTTAAAAAGGCTTCTATAATTACAGAAAACTGCAAAACTCTGTACGGCAAGAGGCTGCTGGTAATGAACATGGATGGATTTACTGCATCGACAAATAGGTAGAAACACTAACTAAAACAGGATTACAGTTACATACACAATCAGGGCCCCGCTGGTTCACTAGACATTTGAAAACATCAGTGCTATTAAGAATAAAAATAATATTTTTTGGTAACAATCTACAGTCCGCGTCTAATTGCTGGCAGTGAAGCAGGAAGTAGAAATATTGCTGGACATGGCAAAGTTTCCGTCCGGAAATCTGAAAAGGGGGTGCATGAGGAAGCCAGCCAATCAGGTGCCGAGTTGGGTCAAGGATTCTAGAATTTTTACAAGCCGTGTCAGGTATTCGGTGAGAGTGCACAGGGAGGCAGTGGCCAGGTATTCGGTGAGAGTGCACAGGGAGGCAGTGGCCGGCTCACCTGCTCCAGGGACACGGGGTGCCGGATGAAGACGTTGCTCTGGATGTCCCGGGCGCTCAGCCTCTCCAGCTCCGTGTGGAACTCGGACACGCGGTTTTGGGAGAGCAGGAAGAGCAGGTTCAGGCCCAGCAGCTGGTGCATGGAGCCCGACTCTGGCAGTTCGTCCCTGGGGCAGCGAGAGGAGGAGGAGGAGAGCAGGGGGTTAGAGTATGAAGGCCACAGGCCTGTTTTCCACATTTGGGGCGACATAGCTCAGGAGGTAAAAGCGGTTGTCTGGCAGTCGGAGGGTTGCCGGTTTGATCCCAGCCCTGAGCGTATCGAAGTGTCCCTGATCAAGACACCTAACCCCTAACTGCTCTGGTGAATGAGAGGCATCAATTGTAAAGCGCTTTGGATAAAAGCGCTATATAAATGCAGTCCATTTACCATTTACATAAAGGATAAGGGGCAAACAGAGCAGGGGTCCCCCAACCCCGGTCCAGGGTGTGTCTCCTTTTTCCTTTTCACCTCACACAGAAAAATGTCCAGTGTTAATTCAACTCTGACGGAGTATGTACGGGTCCAGCAGGGACTGCATGTACACTGCGAGGGGTTGATTTTAACGCTGAATATTTTACTGTGTAAACTTCACAGCCAGTTTCAGATCCAATAAACCTGATGAGGTCAGTTTATTCTGTAATCAGCTGCGTCAGGCTAGCATGTATTCTGTGCCAAGTGACAACACCACCTGCACAGCGTGTGATTCTCCAGCACTGGGGTCCATCGAGACAGAAACAAGCACAACAGCAAGAAAATGGAATCTCACACACACACACACACACACACACACACACACATACAGCAGAAACATTGAGCTAATCACAGGCAAATGAAGCAGGTGGGGTTTTAACATGCATACATTACAGAGACTAAGAGGGTTAAAGTTGTAAAACGTTGTCTAAGTCGCTCTGGATAAGAGCGTCTGCTAAATGCCTGCAATGTTAACATGGATACATTACAGAGACTAAGAGGTCATACACATACTTGTAGTCAAAGTAATAGCATTTCAGTTGAGCCATGTATCTCTCAAAGGAAGGGATGTCTTTCTTCAGGATACCCCATAGTGCGCCAATCTCCAGAACATCACCTGGATGCAAATAAACAGCAGAGAAAAAAAATCAGGCTTTGCCAAAGGACTACAGATCCCATGTGCCCTTGCACCAGCAGCGTGCCCATTACACTCAGACTTCTTGTTTTCATTATCAAATTTAAAATTACAGATTATTTCCCAGTGACACCATATTATACTTTTTGGGCCACAAAATCACTTTCTGTAATATATTGAGACACTCACGTGCTAATATGAGTTGCTGTTTGGTAAGCTTGGTCCCCGAAATTGGCAAAAAATTTAATTCCAGCAGAGAGATCTACAGATAACAGGACATGAGAAAACCAAGGTTAGCAAGGTGCTACTACCACAGTGTTGAGTCAAATTAACTTTTTTTTTTTTTTAACTAAAAAAATTAAATTAGGCAACCAGTCCATTTAGCCAAGTGTGTTTGACATACATCTAATTTCATTAGGATATAACTACAAGATAACTGAGTTAAGTGTTCTACTATGCTTCTGGCTAGCCTGGTGACAATACAAAAACACACACAAATCTAGCCTATTCTGTAGTGACCTGCATGCTAAATCAGTGGTTCCCAAGATCAGCCCTGGGGACCCTGTATATGCTGGTTTTCGTTCCAATCACAATTCAAATCCCAGTATTTTCACAAGCAGTTAATTTTTCTTAATTTGGTGCCTTCCATGTTTAGAGGGATTATTTACACTCTAAAGACACTTTATCTCACACATAGGTGTGCAGGCCATGAAGACTACAATTTCCATGTTCATACTGTTCTTATTGTGCTATATTTTAAACAATTACAGGTACATTTTTTGATCAAACTAAAGAACGAGGTTAATCAATGAGGTCATATTTAGGTTGCTGGTGTTTAATTTCTTTCGTATAATTCCCCCCCTAAAGTTATTAACACGATGCAGGTTTGGCGCATCGTTTGCTTTGTCTTTGAATTCTTCATTATCTACCGAGTGGTTAGTTTTAGTGACCAGGTGTCCACACTTGTACCAATGAAAAGCACCCAATTAAGAAAAATAGCAGTTAAAAATTCTGGGATTGCAACTGTGGTTGGAACGAAAATCAGCAAAAACAGGGGTCCCCAGGACCGAGTTTTAGAAACCCCTACGCTAAATGGCTGTTCCTTTGTTACGAGGAATGGCTACAAGAGTATTGGTCACACCTGTAGTACAGTAGCCTACATTAACAGACTAGTTATCTTGACAGTGGTGCCTAGATATCTGAGTTCGACTTTAAGTAACACTGGTTAATTAGACAGCCAAAGTTATTTCCCAACCGTCAATTTATCTCGCTAACTGGCTGGAAGACTAGGCAATATAATTCGTTCACTGATGTTAGATGCCTGGGTAGCTAGCTACTTTGTTGTGCTGCTAACGTCAGTTGGATGGTCTGTTGGTAAACATGCAAGCAAACGTTACGGTAATATTTGGCTAATATTTGACTTATCCTGGCTATCTAATAACTAACGTTCACTAGGAAGTAATCTAGTCATAACTGCATGTCATTTCAACATTTTAGACTCAACATTTTTTGCAAATTATCGACCACCTATTTTATTCTGTGAATGGAAATCTACCTAAATTTAAACAACTGTACCTTCAGTTCATTCAAAATGTCGCCACATTTGTTCAAATTCGGATTTTTCTCATCCCATTCAGTTTTCAAGTCCTCATACAGTCCCGCAGTGTCTCTCACCATAGACGCCATAATGATTCTGCAAATTGTACGACACCGGTCAGCCAATATACGGGAAACGTCACTGGCGTAAAAAATGTTGGTTGCTAAGGTAAACTGCTGAATGGAATACGGCAAAATATTCTTCTTCCAAATTCACTTTTTAAGCACAACAGGGGCAGTACCATAGACATGTGTCTGAGCAGTACCATCTATCGTGATGAAGGAGTGTTGTATAACCCTAGGCTGGAAAACGTTGCTACCAAAGGGCTAGTCTATTCTGGTGACATTTTAGGAAATTATCAAGTGACAACGTCACATTTAGAACATTGATTATTTAGATTATATTCTACCCATAATTAACCAGCTGTGTATATGTGTAGTACAGTAGGTAAACGGTTAAAATTTTATCCCATGACCACTGCTTTGATGCACCTCCTTCTGATCCCTACTGATGGCTTTTGAACCAATGCATCATTTCAACTGCAATGTCGACAGTAAAGTTATTATTTAATCGGTGTCCATCTCGATTTATACCCTACTTTTAGTCTGACTTTACACAGTCTCCTCCTTAACCGAGAACTTAAATTTTTTCCCTTCTTAATGTTTTTTTCCGGCTATGAAATAGTGTTTTGTATTAAACCATATTGCAACAACGTATGACTTCCTTTTGAACAAATGCAGTCATTCCTATGAAGCGTGAGTTTTAAATAAACACACTGCGACCAAACTACCATACAATGTCACAGAAGGACACGTTTTTAAAAAAGAACTATTTTGAGAACTTGCACCCTGAAATACGCGTTAATCACAATCCAGTCTGAATGGGCGTAGTAAACATACTGTTGTCAACAGATGGCGCTCGTACACCATGCTGTAAAACAGAGTACCAGAGGCCCCGCTACAAGGAATTCCCCACGTCTGCTCTGTGACGTATGTGGATACCCCTCAGACATGGAGTGGGGATGGATCCCAAACTGCACGTGAGACACGACAGTTCATTTGCATATTATCTTGTGCCTGTATAAAGTGTTTTTTTTTCTTCAACTTAGTTCGAAGAGTCTGGCAAAATAGGCGCTGTCCAAACCCTGGAAATCTAGTTAAACTGTTCATCAATCACGAGGAGAGACGCAGCAAACTTAAAAGATCACGTTTCAAAAGGAAGCAAACTAGGCAGATTGTTATATATATTTTTTGTGAGTATCCATAGTTCAGTAGGCTACTGCCCTAAGATAACTATCTACTGCTAAACATGAACTATCTAAGGAAACATGAACTGGAAACAATTTCATTGAGCTGTCAGCCGAGCGAGACAATGCGAATACTTGTATTTCTTTCAAAGGTCGTTGACAATATTCTTGCATTGAAAAAGAAAAGGAAGGATGTGGAGAAGTGATTGTTACCTTTGTTCTATATGAAAACGTGTTGCAAGTGATCCCTATTCGACTGGGTTTAAAAGTACAGCGAAAGGCCAAAGTAAGATTTTTTCATCGCGTGTTCTTCAGTGTCAGGGTCAAGCCACTGATGCACGGCGAGGCTAAACAGTAGTTTAACTCATGCCACATCAGATGCCATCGGTACAGACAGCGATGCTCACAGAAATACAGTGTGGAGAGTAAGTGGATTCATTCACAATCGGAGTTCAGTTCAGGTCTCACGGTGGGGTTTGATGTCGTTTTCAAATGCACATTCCAAAAGGGGGACGAAGTGCGTGAGTAAAATAAATAATTAAATAAATAAATAAACAAAAATAAATAAATAAAGGATACACAGATGAAGCATTGTTTCCAAGCCAGTAGGAAATTCAGCGGACCTCAGAGGCCTGATATTAATAACCGCCGTCCATCCCACCGCATTCTTTGCGCGTGAGTCACGGTAGAGCAGAGGGCGCTCGCGGGAAAGGACCTCTTCACCGTTGTTTTTCCAATTTGCCTTTCCCTTTTTTTCCATGGAGTGGAAGAGGGCTTCTGGACGACATACTGAGCTCCTCCCACCCCACTACATCCTACCCCTTCCCCTCTCTCTCTCTCTCTCTCTCTCTCTCTCCCACACACACACACACACATCACATGTCTGTCCGTCCTATAGTCTTAAACAAATGAACCTGTTGAAACCCACAAACAGGTGGTCGGATCCAACAGTGTAAACATGGAGCAAGATGCATTGTGACGCAATCTGTTAGGGTTCTGTTAGCTTGGCTGAATGAGAACTAAGTGTGTGCACACATTACTCCAGCGCCCAGCTGTGGAAAATAGAAAATGGCAGTGTGGGTTTTGGCAGTGAGAGGGAGAGTGAGTCACTGCTTATCTGGCCTGTCACAGAGAGACCAACTGCAGTGTGTGTGTGTGTGTGTGTGTGTGTGTGTGTGTGTGTTTGTGAGAGCAAACTAAATATCGGTGCATATGCTGCAATAACCTTTTCTCAGGTTTGGTACGTTGTGTGTGTGATACATACATGTTTTTGTTGTCAGTAATGTCATTCATTTATCTGAAACCAGATGCTCCAATTATGCTGACACCATGAAAAATGCTTCAGCTTTCCTTTCTTTCACGTTAAAAAATACAGTCCGCGTGTTACATCATTTTTCCACTTAACAGTTGCCACTGAATCCATTGCACAAGAGCAGTGTAAAATCAGAACAGTTTATTGAGTATAAATGGTAGTAAACACACAAACCATGTTGAGGTTTTTATACAGTAGTCAGTAACAATATTTGGTTTGTTATTTCCTGAAGCGTCTGAACTGAAACACTCCTGTCCAGAAAAGTTACTTGGGATTTCAAAACAACCTTTCAGATACATGGAGAACTTTTACTCAGAAGAAGAAAAAATAATAATAATAATAAAAAAAGAGAAAAGAATCACATATATATTCAGGTATATTCTCTGAGACGGAGCAGTGGTCAAGCAGGACGGGTTGGGTGTGGAACCGGTCTAAATGGATGTGCAGATTGGTTACTAGGCAACCAGGCCACAGGATGAGGGGTCTCATCATGGTCCGGAGACTGTTACACAATAGCTGCAAAAAAATGGATAAACCACACCCATTGTGCAACAGCGCAACGTTTAGACAACCTGGTCGTTTATGTACACGGGGCTACGTATTTTTATTTGCCGATATTCTTGGCCAGGGTGACTCATGACCTTCAGGTACACACCTGTCCCCATTCTGCAACCTGTTTATACAGGTGCGTGTTCACAAGGGGAGGCCAACCGGAGGGGGTGAACCAACATTCAGAGAAGCATGGCTGCTAGCCACGGGAGGCCATCGAAGCACCAGGATGGCGGTATTTCACATTATCGCTAATCCACTTTTTTGGGGGGGGACTGAACGCCACCACCTGTCTCTCTGTAGAGACTCAATCACAAGGGACAGGCAATTCCATTTCCAGAGTGTCGCGTGGATGCCGATTTGCGTTTCCACCAGTTACCCCAGTTACTCCTGGCTGAATTAGCAAACTAGCTCAACACACCGGCGCACACACTCGCAGAGTAGACCCCAGCAACACATTTCACTTCATACTGGAACACAAAAACAGCTAACAGCTGTCCTTCATCTTTGTTGATAAACGAAGCTAAATTGCCCACTCGCGTAGGCTAGACGACTGAGCTAATTAAATAATTAAGAGCCGAAGTCGGCGTTAAATTCAGAAACAGACTCGATTCTCCACAGCGGGCCTGAAGCCCACAGGAAGTGAGGTCACTGGAGGAGTGTGTAGCGGAGCTGGTGCCGCGCGGAGCGGTTCGCTGTAATATTTGGCGTTCATACGCGAGTGCTGGAGGCGCTGTGTGTGGAAGCGGGTCCCTGCCAGGGGCTCACACCTTCATTCCTGGAGGCCCGGGGTTTATCCTGGCTTTCCTCCCAGCGGTTTCCCCAGAATTATTTTAACTAAACGGCTGTACGGTGCCTGTTCACGCCCGTGTCGGATCACAGTGGAATGTTCTCGTCACCAAGCACAAGTCTACAGACTGTGGCGGCTGCTGCTCATGGCTTCATCAGAAAGGTCAGACCACAGAAACGGTGGGCCACTTCAACAATTACGAGCAGAAAACTAAGTGGGCATCAAATCCCAAAATATATCAGCCCTGGTTGTGCCCCCCCCGCCCCGCCACGCCCCCCGGTCTAGGCAGACAGGGTAAAGAGGGAACCACACAGGAATGCGAAGTGCGTCCTGCCCACGGTATCCGTGATGCCCGTCTTTCGGGACAGCGTCCCGAGGAGAACGCTCGGAATGACCGAATACCGAGGGGGGGGGGGGCGGAGAGACGCACGGACAGGGGGTTACGGACGGGCAGATGGCGCCACGGCGCAGGAATTCGGAGAAGGCCCGAGAAAAAAGCACAAAGCGTTATTAGAATGTTTTCCACAGTTACAGCTCAGCAAGGCTGTGCAAGTTCATGGCGAGGAACAACACTGTAGCACAGTGCTTTCACTACATCTCTCTCTCTCTCTCTCTCTCTCTCTCTCTCTCTCTCTCTCGCTTGTGTTTTTAAACCCACACCCAAAAAGTTTCTGCTGTGATGGGAATACTGTTAGCCTGGACCACACATACGGATCACACAGAAAAACATTTTTACAAACCATGTGCGGCCCAAAAAAAAAACACACACGATCGTGTTTCCATAACATCGCACGGCCTGAAAGAAAACAATAAAGGTTTAAAAGATGTTGTTGTGACATAGTTCACTACAGCCTTAGAGAAAAGTAAAAGTGCTGAAGTTGTGTTTTTTTGCGTGCTGGCTGGGAATGCATTGGGGTGAAGGGGATTGAGTGTCAGCCCCCCCGCGGCAAGACGCAGGCGGGGGGGGCAGGTTTGGGAGGGCGGGGGCTGGGAGGAGGGTGGGGGCGGGGTCTCTCTAGGCGTCGGAGCCCTTGTGCCGGCGCTTGGAGGGGGGCACCAGGCGGGCAGGCAGCTCCGGGGGCAGCCCGTGCCCGTCCAGCTTCACCTCGATCAGGTGGCTGGCCAGGGCGAACTCCTCGTCGTCCAGCATGCCGTCGCGGTCCACGTCCGACAGCTTCCAGATGCGGCCCAGCACCGAGTTGGGCAGCTTGGTGCTCACCATCCAGCCCTTGGCCTTGGTGCCGCTCAGCTTGCCCTCGTTGGGCGACAGGTTGTAGAAGATCTCGTCGTACTTGGGCTTGTCCTTGGTCACCACCCAGTCCTCGTCGTCGTCCTCGCCGCCGCCCCCCTCCTCCCCGTTCTCCTCCGCCTGGGCGAAGGGGTCGCCCTCCAGGAAGGGCCCCGCCCGCGTGCCCAGGAAGGCCCCGCCCTGCACCCCCGGCTGCACCCCCGCCTCCATCTCCTCCTGCTTGAGCAGGGGCATCAGCTTGGCGATGTCGGAGGTCAGGAGCTCGTCCAGCGCCGCCATCAGGCCCGGCTTCAGCGCCTTGAACTTGGTGAAGTCGTGGACCATCAGCTTCTCCTGCGGGCCCAGGGAAGAGAGAGAGCGGGGAGCCAGAGAGAGAGAGGCGGGGGGGAGGAGGAGGAGGGGAGGGGGCAGGCCCAGGAGAGAGGGGGAGGGAGGGGGCAGGCCCCAGAGAGAGAGAGAGAGCGGGGGGGGAGGGAGGGAGGAGGGAGGGCCCAGGAGAGGGGGGGGGGAGGGAGGGGGTAGGCCCCAGAGAGAGAGAGCGGGGAGGGGAGGGGCAGGCCAAGGAGGGGGGGCAACCAGGGTTTGGGGTAAAGTTCCTCTTAAGTCAATTCCAAATTAATTAAAATTGAATTCACATATTGACCCCAAAAAAAAGATACATTATTAGCATTGTCCGGTTAATGAAATGAATTTCATTAATTCATACTAAGAATTTCCTGAATTGACACAGAACTGACCCCAATTCTACATCAGCAACACCGAGCACATTCCAGTGCTACCCCTCCCAGATATTAACAGCGAACTGAGTGCCTGAGAGAGTCAGGAAGTCAGGAGAAAGAACATGGGAGTCAACCGCACACACAACAGAGATCCCCCATTGCAAGCAAGCGCATATCGGACCGCCGTCGGCCCACCAGCGGTTTTACATCGGCCCGCCGGCGGCAGGAGTGTTCACCATCGCCGGGAGGCTAACGTGCTAACTGGGACTGCGTGCATTTTGGATGAGCGTGTTGCCATGGTCTGGAGTCGGCATCATTAACCGGCATGAGTACTTCAGTGCCATGGCTCTGCGAGTGCAGTCTCGTTATCACTGTCACTCAAATAGCTCGTGCGGATGGGTGGGACTTAAGGGTCGCTTGCACTGCAAGCCGCTCGGGATAAATCTCTGGCGTTCGCTAAGTGAACGTACTGTACTGTACTGTAACGTGCAGCGCACTCAAGATATCCGCAGATACCCACAGAACACTGAGTTCCCAAAGGGAGCGAGGGGGAGGGGACTGAGTCATTGACACGCAGAGAAACCGTTCTTCTCTTTCTTTCTTTCTTTCTTTTTGAAACCACACCCCGGTACACATTTCAGCCATGCTGTAGATACCGAAGGCCCTGAATCATACTTATGCTTCCCTTCCAGCAGACAAACGTTTAAAGGACACATTGGCAACCTGAAAAAAAAAATGTGAGGCCATCTTTTCATAACGTTCCTCAATCTAAAAAAAAAAAATTAAAAAAAAAATAAAAAAATCACACGTTATTCACTACAACCTTATAGAACCTTACTGAAACAGCTGTTGGACCTTCCCAAACTTTACACTTGCATGAAGAACTGAGCAGGTAGTACTTGTGTACCTATTGAACAGGTAACACACCTGTGCTGCAGGTACCTGTGTACCTACTGAACAGGTAACACACCTGTGCTGCAGGTACCTGTGTACCTACTGAACAGGTAACACACCTGCGCTGTCAGTACTTGTGTACCTATTGAACAGGTAACACACCTGCGCTGTCAGTACTTGTGTACCTATTGAACAGGTAACACACCTGCGCTGTCAGTACTTGTGTACCTATTGAACAGGTAACACACCTGCGCTGTCAGTACTTGTGTACCTATTGAACAGTTAAAGGACACATGGCACCTGGAAAATGTAACCATCTTTTCATAAAGTCCTATCTAAAAAAAAACCTGAAAGAAATCACACGTTATTCACTACAGCCTTATAGAACTTTACTGAAACAGCTGTTGGACCTTACCAAACTTTACACTTGCATGAAGAACTGAGCTTGTGTACCTGTGTACCTATTGAACATGGTAACACACCTGTGCTGCAGGTACCTGTGTACCTACTGAACAGGTAACACACCTGAGCTGCAGGTACCTGTGTACCCACTGAACAGGTAACACACCTGTGCTGCAGGTACCTGTGTACCTACTGAACAGGTAACACACCTGTGCTGCAGGTACCTGTGTACCTACTGAACAGGTAGCACACCTGCGCTGTCAGTACCTGTGTACCTATTGAACAGGTAGCACACCTGCGCTGTCAGTACCTGTGTACCTGAACGCAACAGGTTAGAGGGGAGGATCTCAGACTATGCTGAGCACATGACCCACAAATCCTTCTCTTGTCTCGCTGCTCTTTGAAATGTGTTCCAAACACAAATACGAAATGCAAATTTTTTTTCTGTCACAGTACATGTCAAAACAACTGCGTGCATATTAACCACTGTTGTGCAAGTAATGCCTTCTTTCATTTCACGTGAGAAACTGCTGATAGAAAGTATGTAACATAAACATGTATTTTTCCCCCATGTTTATTTTGTCACCCACCTCAGCCCTCCTGGTGAGCACCCAGAAACAACCTGCAGCCAGTATAAAGAAAAACTGGACTAATAACCCAGGGGGGTTGCAGGTGCAAACCCATTCTGGGGCACAGCCAGTGTATCCTTAAACAAAGTACCCAACCTGGACTCCATTAGTGAACAGCTGTATTACTGCATTGCTTGTTTCACATAAAGGAAATCGCTCTGCATGAAAGCACCTGATAAAAGGGAAGGCGTAAATCTTGTGCCTGGAGTGAAGCCCTTTGCCTGAAATACCCCTTCGAGCCCTTTTTTTATAAGGTCATGTGACGGCATGTAGTATTTACCCTGGAAAAGACTGCCTGTTAAACTAATCAGCAGGGAGACTGCGGTTCATGGTTTGGCTTGGCAGACACGGGCATTAAAAACAGGGCCAAATGCTCATTTAAAACACTCAGCGCTCAGCGGCTGGATGTGATACTCCTTTAAAATAATGTTGAGCGGGTGGATGCGGACGCTGACCTGCATCTTGGCACAGTCGGGGAAGTCTCCCGCAGAGATGTGGTGCTGCAGCTGGATCTTGGAGAAGATGACGGGCAGCTGGTAGATCAGGTTCTTCTTCTTGTTGTCCTTCCTGAAGACCGAGGGCATCTCCTGCTTCAGGTAGCTGATGATGTGGGCGTGAACCTGACAGCCATGGAACATGTTCGGTGTTAAAGCACCTGTACCGTCCAACAGGGATAAAAACATGAGCGCAGCGGCGTACTGCTTTTAGTCCTGCTATTGTTAATGCTATAAGGAGCGAGGTCACATATGTGATTAGAATGTTCTTAACTGAACATTCCAGTGCTGATGTAGCAACCACTACTGGCAATTGAAAGAGTTCTAGAACACAGGCTTAGAATTTAGAGAAAAAACTATTTTTCAAAGAGTTAAGAGATATGGACTGATACTCAAAAGCGAAGACAAACATAATATTTCAGGAATGTAGCAGACAATCTTATCAACTGACAGAAATTTAGCATTCTCACACAGTATCAAAGTACCCAGCTGGATATATACAGAAGCCTTTGGTTACAAGCCCATTTCCCTAACCATTATATTAACAACACTGCCACCCAATCACATAAACATCCTTAGTAAGGAACCCTTCTTTATGTGATTGGGTGGGCAGTGTAGTTAGTTTAAGGTCTTAGAAAAGACCCAAAAGATTTTGAGTTAATAGCACATTTACACAGTTAATGACCAGGACAAGATAAGGCAGTGTTTCAGAGACATGATCTATCCTCCAGCTCCCCCCATTCATCAGGTTATTCTGTTTTATAAAAGGTACCCAGGCGAGGATTCCTTTTGAAAGGCATGAAACGAACTCTGTCGGTAATGTATCACACAAGATTTAACACAGAATGTTTTGCTGTGGCAGAGGGGTAGGGAATCTAATTTCACCCCGAGCTGAAAAGTACACTTTATCAAAAAGAACAGCATTCTCTGGCTACCAAACCACAGAGCTCCTGCCAGGGCTGATATTACGGTAGTTTTCTACATGGAGGGAAACACCTGCTCCGTTTTAAAGAAAATCTCAGTTCAGCTGTTAGGATCCACCAAATCCAGCCTTCTGTTCAGTGAACATAATGATTTTAGTTCTAAGATTCTATTAATTTCAGGCAACACGTTCCCTCTGTAAAATCATAATAGTGTTTTAAGATCTCAAAGGTATTAGAAAGAACAGGAGAAATGAACAATTAATGATAAAACCATTCAATGAAAATACTTCTGATTGTCTTTGAATAGCAGAAAAAAAAACACTAGTGTTAATACTGTCCCGCTTATGTCCACAAAACAATCTGATACCTTCCCTAATCTCTCTTACGCTGACTCAACTAGGCAACAATGCAAAGTGCAGTGGTGATGTTATTTTCAATGATCTTTTACAGTGCTGCACTAAATGTAATCTAATGTCTTCCCAGGTTGATAAATCAGATTTTATAGTCGAATGACATGCAGTTACGCATGTACATTCAGTTCATATAACTTCCCCAACAAGCTTTTTTTTTTTGGATCAATATCAGAGCTTGAGAGTGCAGGGCGCACTCACAATCGTAATACATTACATCACAGGCATTTAGCTGACACTCTTTTCCAGAGCGACTTACGCAACTTTTTACATTCCATTTACATTGCATCCATTTACACAGCTGGATAAATACTGAAGCCAAGCAGGTTAAGTACCTCGCTCAAGCGACCCGGGATTCGAACCCGTGACCTTGAGGTTAGACCAGTTCCTTACCCACTATAGGGGAACTCTGTAGGACTCACACACAGCCCCCTAGTGCAGTGAATAAAGGCCAGCTCCACGGAGACAGTAACCAAACACAGAAAAGGACAGAAAGGTTCCACCAAGGCCACAGTCTTGTGACTTTCTTGGTTTTTTTTTTTTCTTTCTACAGAGAACATCTGACTGTCCCTTTTCCACTCCATAAAAACATGGATATCCAAACCGAGGCAAATTAAAGTGGGTGTGCAAACAGAACAACAAAAAAAAAAACCCTTGAAGAGGCTTTTAATTTGCGTGACGGAATTTCACATCAGATTCTTCATCAGAAGGGAGGCTTATCTGGAGCAGACCGGTTTAGTCCCTGACAGAGAGCGTGTGATCGCCACGGCAAAACAAGGCCAGACTAGAGCTCCGGGTGAATTACGCAATCACAGGCCAGGAGCCAGCGATACGTCACGTTCATATGTACATATTTATACTTTATAGGTTATATGTTATGTGCGTACATCCTGTATTATTCATATATTAAGAATATTCTATGCAGCATTTTTGTAAAAAATACAGTTTTGTTTTGTACAAAAATACAATAAAATCAAATTATGTAGACATTTTTAAGAACAAGATGGTAAGAGTTCTGTACAAGAGACTGCCCCCCTCCAGCCCTGCTTATCCTCATGAGGGCCACCCATTATTGTCGAAATACAACAAAACAAAATCCTAAATACAAATTAATCGATTAATCGAAGAGATTGTCTTTTCTTGTACAAAAGATCGTCCCCTCTTCCCCACCCTGCCCGACCCTACCCCACCATGCCACTCCGTGCCCCACCCTGCCATACTCCGCCCCACCGCAGCCCTCCCTGCCCCCCCGTACCCCTCCCCGCTCACCCTAACAAGCCGCGCCCTCTTGACCAGGTCGTTGAGCTTGCGCAGGGCGGCGTTGCGCGGGAGGTGCTGGATGTCGGCGAAGAGGTCCTCCTCCTCCAGCTCGAACAGCCGCCGGTTCTCGGTCACCATCAGCGGCTCGGACCAGAAGGAGCCGATGTAGACGCGCAGCACCTCGGGCGTGCCGAACACCTTGCCCAGCGACCACATGAGGGCGCCGTAGACGCGCATCAGCTGCTGCGTGCCCACCATGTCCGCCTTGTTCAGCACCACGCGCAGCTTGTCCTCGTTGCCCCGCAGCGCGCCGATGGCCTCCGAGAACTCGTCCGAGATCTCCAGCTTGTGCGCGTCGAACAGCAGCACGATGCGGTCCACCCGCTCGGCGAACCAGCGCAGCACCTCCGAGAAGTCATAGCCTGGGGGGGCAGGGGGGTGGGTTAGAAACGGGCTCAACCCAAAACCCAGACAGCCAGGCTCCCCCCTTATTATCTGGGAACAGCAGCTACTGGGCCACACTGGGCATGTGCCAGCTTAGACACTGCTCAGATTCTCAGAAGCCTGAAGTGAGCCCCACCCACTTTTTTTTTTTTTTGAAGTTTAAATGATATTTTCTAACCAATCAGCACTGGCCATAGCCATGGCCAGTCTAAAGCGAAGGTAGGCTCTTCCATTCCCTTCCCTTCTGGATTCGAGCGCACATCGGAGCAGCACATTTCAGAAGGAGGTGTGTAACGTAAGATGTGCAGTATCTGCTGCTTAGAGGGGTTGTGTGCTAAGAGAGCCTACGAGCCCCTGGGCTAGAGGCATGGGGCTGTGTGTTAGCTCACTGTGGGGGGGGGGTGTGTGCAGCAGTCTCTGCATCTGCTATGGGCTGCTGGGGGCGAAGTCTGTGCACAGGTCACAGAGAGGGAAGGGAAAGAGCAGCACAAACACACACACACACACACACGCAGACAGACGCGTGCACACACACACACACACCCCCTTCACACCCATAGCCTGCTTTTCGACCTTTCCCTCCATTCCAGCTCTCCCTCGTTTCGCATTCTTTCCTGTTGCTCTCCATCTCCAACTGCCACTCCCCCTCTATCCACTCCTCTATATCCATCACCCCTGCTCTCTCTTTCTCTCTCTGTCCTCTCCACTCTATCCATCACCGCTTCCCTCTCGGTCCTCTCCACTCTATCCATCGCTGCTGCTCTCTTTCTTCCAGTCTCTCCTCTCACTCTCTCCTCTCTCTCTCTCGTTCCCTTGTTCTTCACCTCCGTCCTCATGCATTTCCCTGCTGCTCTTTTAGAGACTGCAGACGGGCGGGATTGTGACACGGAGTGATCCTGAATTCCAAAGACCCTGCCAAAAAGCAGAGTTTAAAAAATAGTCTCTCACGTCTCACATCGCCACTCACATTGGTAATCCACAGGCTTGCCCCCAGCTCCCACTAGTCTGTCGTAAGTCCATTATGCTTAAATTGGATGAAGTTACAACAGCGTTCATCGTAATCACACTTCGCCTCAATTCATGTTTCCCCTCTGTCTCCTGGCTTCTTATGACCCCACTCACCTCTACTCACTCTCTGTTTGGCCCCCACTCACCTCTGCTCACTTTCTGTTTGGCCCCTGACAGGATTCCAGGTGTGTCGATGATGCTGATGCTCTCGAGCACCTGATTGGTCATCTGGGCACACTGGAACCTACCACACGCAGACGGGAAGATGGGAAACCCGTTCAGTGATTGGTCATCTCTTTCGTTACATGCAGGAGAACTGGGCACTTGTCCCAATTTGCACAGGTAAACCATATCGATGTGTCACAATTCCCTGGAATTTTTTCGCCAGCTGAAATGCTTTATATCATTTCTTCAGTATGTAACATCTTCGGTATAATTCCAGCCAGGATCTCAGTTGAATTGACTTCCAGTTAAATTTAACAGAAATTACAATTATTTTAGGTCAGCACACCCAATCCTGAGCTCACTTAAATTATTTTAACCAGGTGATGGCATTTAGCATAATTGAGACACTATTATTTCTAAATATACCTGGACACGCCCACATTGGTTTTGCCCAGAATATTTGTGACGCCGTCAGCAAGAGGAACGTGAACAGGGATGCTGATCTTAATCCCAGTTTTCCTGTTTGTTTGTTTTCTTCCCATACATGATGCAGGTCTTCCTACAGAAGGTCGTAACAATTAGTTCCTTCCCTCCTCCGCTCTTGGAGCTGTCGCCAACACTGAGACGTCGTGAGAAGCGTTTTCCGGAGTGCAGCGCGGGGTTGCTTTCGAGGTTACGAGCCACTTGCGACCCGTTGGAATTGCGTCTTGCGCAGTCCTCCTTCCCCCTGGCATCTTTCCAGACGGCTTTTCTTTTCAGATGTAAACAGGGAATGTTTACATGAATAACCCATTGTACGCCGCAGATAACATGGGATGGGAATTGAGGAGGGTGGAGGTAGAGTCTATCCCAGTTTTACGGTACTTTACGTCAGTCCTTACACACATGTGCATGCTTGTGACATTTGTGGAAGTGTAAAATGCTTTTTAAAAATGAAAAGACCCAACAAGAAATAAAATACCGCATTCCTTGAAGTTCGATGTGGAGTTCGACTCTTTCGAAAGCACAGCGTAGCTTCCACTGGCATTATTAATTCATTAACATTACTCATTCATAAAAATGTCATGATGATTCATGCAGCCTTGTCAAACACAATAAATAACAGATGCGGGTGGCTTTTCTTCCACAGTAATATGTCTAGTCAGTGACTGATTATCAAAAACTGGTTAAGTATAGCTGTCATATAAAGCAGTAGGGCCACGGCTAGGGAACTGAACGTTTAACTGAATGTTTGTGTGCCTTCACCGTGTCAGGGTAAAGCCACACGTCCTCCGACAAGTTCGCCTGGCATCGCCCTCCCCTCACACAATCAACAGCTTGTGTGCGTGTTTTGAATTTTTAAAACAGTGTTCGTTCAAAGCATATTGATCGTATTTTCAATAAAATTTGAAATCGAACACCGTTTACACGTCAAATCTTTAATCTGATTGGTTATCGCACCATGTTCTCCCTTCAAGGTAGCTCCTCCACTCGCCTCACCAGCTATCCCAGCATGCCCGAAAAATTGGCTCCAATTGAAATGAATAGAGGCGATTGTAAAGTCGCTTCTTATCGGAAGATGTGCGGCTTTATGGTCAACCCACAAACTGCAGTCCCAATGTTTTCAATTTCAATACAATTTGCCGCTACGCACAAGAAGACCCACGCAATTTGAACTAAACCGCTACTATTACTGTGTGGCAGTGCACGCACTCTCACTTTAAAATGAGAGTAGCACGTACGGTGTGTCGCGATGCCTGCTATTGTAATTCAACGCCCGCCCGTCCATTGTGTGGAAGAGGTTCCCTCACGGCGCTCGGCTTCCTGACGGAAAATCACCGGCTCTGCCAGAATTAAACAATAAAGCCCGCTAATGATCCGCCTCTTAAAACAACACAGGGGCTTCCTGTTACCAGCGGCCCTAACGAGCTGAGGGTTTCCCAGGACAGGAAGTTCACGGAAAAAAACACACGTCATACCAGCAAGGACACACACACTCCAGAGACTCAGAGACACCGAACAGACCTCCAGAGTGGTCTAGCACCGCCTACAGGAAGGGGAGTGAACGGAACCTGGGTAACTAGACCAGGGATTCCCAAATTCCATCGGTCCATTATCAATACCCGCTTATTCCTGGGCAGGGGGAGGGGATGCTGGAGCATATCCCAGCATGCATTGGGCGAGAGGCAGGAATGCACCCTGGACAGTTTGCCAGGGAACATACACCATTATCTAACACACTCATACCCAGGGGCAATTTACACTCTTCAATTAACCTAACCTGCATGTCTGTGGACTGTGGGAGGAAACCCATGTGGACAGAGGGAGAACATGCACACAGAAAGGAGTAGGAAATGGCTATAAAACATCTCAGACTGGGCAGAGGACTTAAGTAATAGTGATGCCTATCTTCTGAAGATATTTATAGCAGCATGTAAAAAAAAAAAAAGCGGTCACAAAATGCTGGCTCCAGAAAAGCAGTCCCTCTGTGGGCCTGTTTGCTGAAAATTGTAACCCTTTTGCATCACATGCAACGGATGACTTGTACTTTGAGTTTACAAAAATATATGGGTAAAAAACGCTGGGAGAAATTGAACTTTTATTTACCCCACAATGCAGATTCGGTGTAACTAATAATTCTCATTAGTGCTGTGACTGTATTTGTCTCTGTAATCATCCTGGGATTGCTCATGACCTCATGTTCACTGTTCTTTATATTTATTTGTAAAACTACAAAAATAAAGCTTGTTTACTTTTCATAACCTTTTCCGCTATCAGCAAAAAGACTAAACCAACCCTAGACCAGCTCTCTCACTCTGAAGGGCTTTATGGATTTGGGGCCTGGGCCTGGAGATTCTGGGGGCAGCTGGTTTTCCATGTTAACCAGCAGATATTTAACAGAAAAGCAGTTGAGATCACCTCCCCTTGTTACTTGGTTTCAAAATGGCTTCTTATTTTGAGGCAGAGAAATAAACGCGCCATGTCTTGTGGTCCTCCGCGATCAGAGTTGAACCAGAGTGAACTGGGAATCCAAATTTCAGAATCCTATTCCACTAGAAACGAGAGTGAGAGCTCCGACCAAAAAAACATGGGTTTGGCTAGCAGGTGTTACCAGTGACACACGTTGACGCGAACCAATCATAGTGCTTAGCTGTGGGGTGCACCCTTCAGCAAAGTGATTTGACAGTTGAGTGACTGACAGCAAAATGGCCGACTGTACCCATCATGGAACTACATAGGGTCTCACTCCCCCATCACCGCACAGCATACTGATACAGGTAGAGAGTGTGATCTAGGGAAAGGGCTCATCTAAGCAAATGCTGCAGATAAGCGTGTTGTCACAGCTTGCGTGTGCAGACATTCCGAGCCGGCCTGGCAGCCTGAAAGATAAACACGGGATACTGGGAAAGAATTTCAGAGCACATTTTCTGTTACTTTTTTTTTTTCCCCTCCTCTGTTCACGCCTCTGATCTCATCGGTTTCCTCATCTCCTCAGCTTTTAACACCCCTCTTAAGAGTTCCCCTCTTTAAAGGACTATATATACGCACATGTGCGCAAACACACGCACGCACACATACACACACATGCGCGCAAACACACACACACACGTATGTGTTTCCCTTTAAGAACTTGAATGTCCCTCCCTGGAGACCTCTCTCCCATTCTCTGTTTTTTCCACAAATAAGGAAAGTCCCTCCTCCTCCTTATATAATGTTGGCATAGAGACTCCACATTCCATAGACTAAAAAGCTGATGCATTTCTCTCTCTCTCTCTCACTCCCTTTCTTCCTTCCTTCTCTGCTTCCCAAGAGGGTGTTCAATTTGACCTCCTTCCCTCGCTCCTTCCATTCCACCCACCCACCCCCTTCCTCCTCCCACCCCAGTTTTTTTCACGCATGTTGTTTTGTTTTCCATCAAAGATCGAGTGGGAGGGTCAGAAACACTGATCCCAAACAAACCCAGATCTCCCACGCACGGGCCGCGGGTTTGGCCAGGGGCTTATCGGGCGGTGTGAGCGCTGGTACTGCTTAGTGCAGGGAACGGGCCCCCTCCCCCTGGGGTCTGGCCAGCTCACCTGTTGAGGAAGGTATTCCCGAAAAGGTGTCGGGTATGTGCCCCGTCCCCCTGGGGTCCGGCCAGCTCACCTGTTGAGGAAGGTGTTCCCGAAAAGGGGTCGGGTTTGTGCCCCCTCCCCCTGGGGTCTGGCCAGCTCACCTGTTGAGGAAGGTGTTCCCGAAAAAGGGGTCGGGTTTGTGCCCCCTCCCCCCTGGGGTCCGGCCAGCTCACCTGTTGAGGAAGGTGTTCCCGAAAGGGTTGAGTTTTCGGAAGGGCTTGTTGGGGTCCACGATGAGGGCGTTCCCGGGGATTAGCCCCTCCACGTCCCCGTGCATGATGGCGGTGAAGTTGTCGGTGGTGGGCTCCGGCCCCACGCGGCTCCCCGGGAAGTCCTGTTCCAGGAGGTACCTGAGGGTCACAGAACAGCGGTACTAAAACAGGGACATGGGGGAAAAAAAATCACCCTACCGGCAGTAAGCAAAGTGGAGGACCACCAATCACAGAATATATTGGTAACAACCAATACAACAACCAAGATGGTGATTGGTGAGTATCCAGGAAGTAATATCCAACAAATCACTGTTGGCGTGGTTCTATTTATTGTTACCAATGTAAGGTGGAGGTCCTCTCTGTGAGGTGATGTCACATTTGTTTGATTCCTACATTTATACTTGGCAAAGAACACACTGTACCAATGCACGCAAATTAACTGTAGTGTAGGAATTTAGTCAACGTGCTTATCCAGCACAATTTGGAGAGCTTACATTTTTGGAACCCAATCAATTTAGACAGTTGGATGTTTTACTGTAGCAGAATTTGAACCTGCAACCTCCTGAGTTCCCAGTCCAGGTCCCCAGCTATCTTACTCAATGCAAGTGTCTGCCGGTACAGGCACAGCCGTATGAAAATCCCTGAGGAATCATTCCATACACGTCAGAATGCTATGTGCTCCAGGGCAGAGACCATGCAAGATTTATAAAGATATGCTACATGTAAACCTGCAAATCCATTCAGAGGAATTATCCAGATCAGTGCATTCTGAGCCCACAAACCCACCTAACAAGCACATCTTTTTTTTCCTATAGCCTGAACTTCTCTTCAAATGTGGAATTCCATTTTCTTTTTTAAACATACCTGCGTCAACACAACTTTGTGGACACCATAACACGCACAACTATGCACGCAATATGTTCATCGCTCAGTTTGACAAGAGAGAATTTCCCTGGAAAGTCTGTGATATATGTTGACTTCTTTTTTTTTTTTGGTCATGTGACACACCTCTAATCCTTCCGTGCACCACTAACATAACCAAGCCTCTGCTCCTTGCATTTCATCACACGAATAAGAGATTCAGGCAGATTAACTATGAGACCAATATCGCGTCAAACATAAATCCATTCAGAGGTACGACACAAATGAACTCCTGCTTGTCTCAAATCTAATCCTTTTTAGAGGTATATGATTGATTCGACCTTTGTTGAAGATTCCAGCTCAAACCAGCTGGGATTCTAATCTGGTTTTAAATGACAAAGCTGGTTAAGTATGCTGCTGGTAAAACTCATCGGCTGGTCAGCTGGTGAAACAGCTGGTTGACCAGCTAAATGTGTCAAAAACTCATCTTAAACAAGCCTGGCCAGCTTAGGCTGGTTTAAACTGGAATGTTCAGCAGGGGCAGCAGCCATGCAGGCCTCTGATTGGTTAAGCTACCTGATAAAGGTGGTCTTCCCCGTGGAGTACTGTCCGACCACGAGCACCATGGGCTTGTTGTCGAAGTCGGCGTCCTCCAGGCTGGGGGAATGGAAGTCGTGGAACCCGTACAGCTGCTCCAGAGGCAGCATTTTTTGGCGGTACAGAGACTTCAGACCGTCTGTCACCGTCCGGATCACCTCCGGGGTCTTCTGGTTCTTGATGGCTTTCCTCCCCAAACGAGACATGGCGACGTGAGGCTGCAGGGGGCGCTGTGGGCTGTTTCTAACTATTTTGTTGTTGTTGTTGTTGTTGTTGTTGTCGTTATGTTCACCAGTCAAGAGCTTTGAGTATGCCTGTGTCTTGTGTGTGTGTGCTGTCTGTGAATTCTCAAGGTAATGACTTCTGTTTAGAGTCAAGATAGGACCAATGTCTTGCTGTTCACTGAGCTTTTTCTCTACCTTTGATTGTCATCTGAATGTCTTATCTGGCAGTCAGAAGTTTTGTTCAGTCTGTCTGTGTGGTCAAACGATGGTTAATGCTGTAAAAACTGGCCTTAAAAGGTGTGTTAATCTTATTGTAGTTCAATTCATCACACTTTCTACAGCCTCTGGTAGTTTTTTGGTTTCTGAAAAAAAAAAAGATACACAGTCAAAAATATATTACAGACATGAGTTGTTTAAAACCTGTACTACAACTCTGTGGTAATATTATGGGATGGCTGTTGCTGGGGTCAGGCCAGTGGTGGAGGGAGGGTGTGTTAGCCACTGAGTGCTAATGTTTCCTGAGCGGAATCTTCACAAAGTTCATTTAATCGCACAGGGGAAGCACAGTGCATTGTCCCTGTGTGCCTGAATAAAGGGGACACACACTTCTGAGCACACACCCAAAATTACACACACACACACACACAAGTATAAACACATGCACACACATGTACGTGCACGCCCAAATGCACAGTCCACTCCTCCTCATAGACCTGAGGCACATGCTTTCTCAAGCCAGCCCTCAGAGCACCAGCAGTACATAACAGGCCTACACAGGCCCAAACGCACAGAGACACACAGCACAGGCGCAAACGCACAGAGACACTCAGCACAGGCACTAACACAGTGACACACAGCACAGGCCCAAACACACAGAGACACTCAGCACAGAGACACACAGGACAGACACAAACTCAGAGACACACAGCACAGGCTTACACACTCAGCACAGGCACAAACACAGAGACACACAGCACAGGCACAAACACACAGACACAAACGCAGAGACACATAGCACAGGCTTACACACTCAGCACAGGCACACACAGCACAGGGACACACAGGACAGACACAAACACAGAGACGCTCAGCACAGGCGCAAACACACAGAGACACACAGCACAGGCTTACACACTCAGCACAGGCACAAACGCATAGCCACACTTAGCACACACACACAGCACAGGCACTAACACACACTCGCCACCTCTTTCCCTTCCCACTGATTGGCCCGCCAGCTGGTGCGGCAGGACCAGTGTGTCAGGTGAGGACCACGCAGCACTCTTAGGAGCGTGCCGAAGGTCGCCAGGCCGCTCGGCCCTCTGGGATCAGAGGAGCATGCTGGGAAGGGTGTGGAGAGACGGGCCGTACCCGAGTGGAGAATAACCT
This sequence comes from Anguilla rostrata, assembly GCF_018555375.3. Lineage (NCBI taxonomy): Eukaryota > Metazoa > Chordata > Actinopteri > Anguilliformes > Anguillidae > Anguilla > Anguilla rostrata. Next base: position 37,602,984 of record NC_057944.1, on the reverse strand, counting down.
CAGCTGCTCCCAGCAAGGCTGCGCTCATTTAAATAGGGAAATTAAGGGTAGGGTGAGGTACAAAAAACTCCTCAACGTAAACACCGAAGCCTGCGAGCACAGGGAATGCGCAGGAGAACTTTCCAGAAACACAGCTAAGGGAAGGGGGGGGTTCGCTTCGCCCTCTTGGCAAAAACGGAGACGCGGCGGCAGAGGAAGCGAGCGAACACAGAGAAAGAGAGGGGCGTGGTGCGAGGGAACGAGGGAGAGATTCTTTCGCGGAAAGAACAGCTGCGGAGATGCCCCGACCGTGAAAGCTCCTTCACCACATTCCTCAGAGGAGGGTGAAGATGGGGGCTCCTGGCTGGCTACCCCAAAATGCCATGGGGGAGCGGGGGGGGGGGCTTCACTGGGTCCTTACAGACTGTGTTTTGCATTATGGACCACAGCCTTGGTTCAGGACAGCTAGTACGTGAGACTACCCAGAGCGACATCACAGCCTGCTTGGAAGGGGATCCCGCACGCTCTCAGTCCATCACTATTAACGAACAACACGACGAATGAAGGATGAATCGTGCTGACAGCAGTCAGTGGGAGAAGCACAGGGGATGACAGAGGGAGTTAAAGCAGTCCATCCATACGCTCCAAAAAAAAGACAACCAGCTGAGAGGTTTCTTGGAAACTTTCCAGATTGCGCTTTTACCTGCGACACTTTTACAGAGCAAATGAGAGAAGAAGAACGAACAGGAAGAGCGGCAGCATGCCTTACCTCAGGACGGGGTTCAGGCGATTGGCAGAACAGCATAAAACCCAAAAGGTGTATCTAGCAGAAAGAAGAACCACAGGTTCTTTAAAAAAAAAAAAAGGTTTAAAAGAAAAGATGGTTAAAAACAGGCTGATGGCTCTCCCTCTCGCGCTGGAGACTCGGACATCTCAGAAGCCAAAAGCAGAACGACGTCCGTCTTCGCGTTGCGCTCTCCTCCGTACGCTTGCACAGACTGAGTCCCGTCTGTGGAGACAGTGCTTCTGTGTGTGTGTGTGCGTGTGTGTGTGCGCGTGATGAATGATGGTTTTCCAGTACAGGCTAATCGGTCTCAGCTGATACGAGTGTCTGGCAGAACTCTCTCTCCCCAAACTTGAAAAGCTGTGAGAGAAAAATAAAGCGCTTGACACACAGCACACTCTCTCACTCTCCCTCTCTCTCTCTCTCTCCCTCCCTCCCTCATCCGTGCAACAAGGGGCAAACCCTTAAAAGCTGACGACTGAAGCTTGGGAAGAGGTGGAGTGCGTGTTTGTGTGCGTGCACATGGGAGGTGGGGCTACATTAAATAATCTGAGGGATTACTGATTCTAAGCTTTTCTCAGGGAAACACAAACTCCTGCCAGGTATTCAGGTTATGCCCTTTCCAATCGTGCTTTTAGTGAAAGCTGCAACTCTTAGTGTTCACAATTCATTTACTTTCCATGTGTTTATTCACATGACACTGTTGCATAGCTTTGGGGGGGGAAAAAACCATGTCCTCCCTCCACATCTCCCCACCCCTCCTGCCACACCCTGCATCACCACTCTAACTCTCTAGCACCACCTACTGACAGCCACCTACATTGCACGAGACTGCAACCAGAGACAGCTGACCAGTCCAGGACCACCCATATGAAACACCACTGCCCATTCCAGTATGTGTGTACTTAAGATTTACTTACAGTTCCAACAGGAATCTCCCACTGTTCACATCAAGGACAAGACAATGGACATTTCTTTCATAAAAGAAGCAAGTTTTAATTTACAGTTATACTAAATGTACAGTTCTTTTCTTCTTTTTTTAAAAAAAGTGTCATTATACACAATAAATACAGTACAAAATTAATCTGTAGTACTATATTTCAAATTCTCTTTCATTTTGTAAATGTTTTGTTTTGTTCTTCTCGATTCATTTGTTTATGCTGCGTTTGCTTCCGTCTATTTGAAGAGTTTGGAGGGTACACTGTAAAGCAGGAGAGCGAGTGAGCTGGAGGGAGGGAGGGATGGAAGAAAAGAGAGAGACGGAATAAAAGGACACAAGCCTGGCTTGTCACGTCTCTCTTTGTACTTTGAATTTGGTCGCACAGCTGAAATGCCTTAAGGATGCAGTCCGAAGATCTTAGGTCTACTAGTTTTGTGCTTGGCACGTTGTGTGATCAGCGTGTGTGTGTGTATACACTCACCGGTCACAACATTAGGTACACCTGTTCAACCGCTCGTTAACGCAAATATCTAATCAGCCAATCACGTGGCAGCAACTCAATGCATTTAGGCATGTAGACATGGTCAAGATGATTTGCTGAAGTTCAAACCAAGCATCAGAATGGGGAAGAAAGGTTATTTAAGTGACTTTGAACATGGCATGGTTGTTGGTGCCAGACGGGCTGGTTTGAGTATTTCAGAAACTGCTGATCTACTGGGATTTTCACACACAACCATCTCTAGGGTTTACAGAGAATGGTCCAAAAAAGAGAAAATATCCAGTGAGCGGCAGTTCTCTGGGCAAAAATGCCTTGTTGATGGCAGAGGTCAGAGGAGAAGGGCCAGACTGGTTCGAGCTGATAGAAAGGCAACAGTAACTCAAATAACCACTCGTTACAACCGAGGTATACAGAAGAGCATCTCTGAACGCACAACATGTCGAACTTCGAAGCAGATGGGCTACAGCAGCAGAAGACCACACCCGGTACTAGCATGTACCTAATTAAGTGGCTGGTGAGTGTATATTCGCAACACATAATGTTTTTTACAGCTATGCCAGTGTGTGAGTAAAATTATTTGGCAAACCTGGTCCGAATTTTTAAAAAATACAATAAAACAGTTAAAAAATTAAAAGCATTGGTCACAAAAATATGCGTTTTAAAAATACAATTTAAAAACCTGTACGGACAGTTCAGTTTTAAGCAGACTGACTGTTTGGAGACGGGTGCTGCTGTGGACGCTCTTGAACAGAAGTCTGGTGCTGCTAGCTGTTCACTGTGTCTCAGTTGCCAATAGGAATCCTGAGAGACCACAGACCATCTGAAGTGCTGAAAGAGTGTGTGTGTATTGTAGTGCGCGCGTGTGTGTGTGTGTGTGTGTGTGTGTGTGGAAAATGCCCAATCGGGAGGGAAGACAACATGAACTTTGAATAAAAACACAGCCCAGAGGGGAGACCCTGTAAATCACGCGGACCGAAACTCTCCATCTGACCCTCACTCAACAGAGCAGGAGAACCATCAGACCTGCACAAGGTTGCTCATCAGCGCCCCCTAGTGTGGGTGGCCTAGAACAACAAAACAGCAAAACCCCTCCTTTAGCAGAGAGACAGGAAGATTAACAGGGAGTTTAACAGAAGAGACAGACGTACAGACACACACACACACACACACAGAAGACAAAGAGGGAGGCACACGTTTGGGTGGAGCCAGACTGACAAGCAGACAGACAGCGAGGAGAAGTGACTCTTACTCCAACACAACCCCCACCCCCCCCCGCTGACACACTCTAACAAGTGAGCTGCTACACAAAGGGTTAACTGAGCACTTTTAAGGTTGTTCACAGGGGCCAGAATCACAGATCTTTTTGAGTCAGAAAGTTGAGTCCAAACTGCTCTTTGAATTACACAGGAGGATTTAACAAGCTTTCTCCACCCAGAACCCTGACACTGCCATTTAGTGACAGATAGCTTAGTGACAACAAAGTGAGCACGCACACACGCACACACACACACGCACGCGCACACACACACGCACGCGCACACACACACACAAACACCGTGCAAGGGAGTGAATGAAGAAGCAAACAACAAAAATGAAAAAGTGTGGAATGACAGACAGGCAGTGATCAGGTTGTGGCGGGGTATGGGGGGGGCAGTCACCTCGGGTCAATCCCAGTCATTTCCCCTGACCTTGGGGAACTAAGGGAGCCAGATGATTACAAACTGCAGGAACTGAAAGCATGCCAGTGTCCCCCCCTTTTGGGCAGACTGATGTTTTACCGTTATTTGTCACTCAAATGAAGGTGTGCACCAAAAACAACAACCTTGCACACTTCTGCATATCTATCTGGGTGACATCAAACCCTTCTGTGATGAAGAATGAGGTACCATGAAACCAAAGATGGGCGGAGCAACATGCTGTCAATCATTCTGAACTGAAACCAGGCATACTGATCTGCAGTGAAGAGCAAGCGTGAACTGATTGGTTCGAAAAGAAAGCCAACGACCGACAGCTCACCAAAGCTCCACCCATTACATGGTTTATGAAAACCACACCCTTCCCATCGCTAGAATCCAAAACAAGTTGGGGACGTGGACAAACTAACGTTTGCGATTTAGTGTTTGAAAACATGAAATGCTTCAG
>NC_057944.1:37536140-37593640 GCF_018555375.3 Anguilla rostrata | reverse complement strand
GTGTGTGCGTGCGTGCGTGTGTATGTGTGAGTGTGCCTGAGTGTATCAGTGTATGTGTGAGTGTATGTGTGCGTGTATGTGAGTGTATGTGTGTGTGTGTGAGTGTATGAGTGTATGTGTGGGTGTGTGTGAGTGTATGTGCGTGTGAGAGTGTATGTGTGTGTGTTTCTCACCTGTACAGGCTGCGTCAGGGTGGCAGGAGCGACTCCCTGCTTGGCTGTGGCTCCAGCTGGTCCTGAGGCCCCCGAAAACAATGTGACTTCACTGGATCCTGCAAGACGCCAAGAAAACAGAATACACACTGAAGAGAGGAGGTGATCCAGCCAATCAGGGCTCCTCGTTCACCGTTCAGCTCCAGTCTAGAGCTTCAGAGGCCTGTAGTGTCGGTCTGCTGGTTTTGATGCTGACTTGCTGAAGAGTCCACACACCTTGTTTAGAAGACACTAAACCGGTTTCGGATTGTAAGAAGTGTGAGTCTAACCTGTGGATGGCGTCTTCACCAGCACTGGTGCCTGCTGCAGCAGGGAGGCCAGCTGAGCTGGGGTCGTGGCGCATGTTGATGATGTCACAGGCTGGGCGGTGGACGGGTCCTGTGGAGAGCTGAACTGATTGGTGGAGGCCGGCTGGGCTGCAGTCTGCTGCTTGGCCTGGAGGATGATGTTCTGCTGGACCTAAGAGTGGGCGGGGCAAGCGAGTGAAGATTCTGACAAATCAGGAGCCGTGTGCACTTCCGCCCCGCCTCCTCCTGCACCCGATACACAAACCTTCTACACAGACACAGTGATGTCACTGTATCGAGCCCATTGGAGCGATAAATAACAAGAACAGGCCACTCGACCCTCATCATTCCAGGGCGACATAGCTCAGGAGGTAAGACCGATTGTCTGGCAGTCGGAGGGTTGCCGGTTCAAACCCCGTCCTGGGCGTGTCGAAGTGTCCTTGAGCAAGACACCTAACCCCTAATCCCTAACTGCTCCGGCGAATGAGAGGCATCAATTGTAAAGCGCTTTGGATAAAAGCGCTATATAAATGCAGTCCATTTACCATTTACCATTTACCATCATGGCTCAATTTTTACCTTCAAACTAGAGAGCAGCGAGCACCACATCAGGCCTGGACTTGAACCCAAACACACACCAGGGGTCTCCGCCTCGAGCTGCTCCACACCCTGACAGCCAGCTCAGCATGGAGCAGCCCGCAGGCCAAGCATAACAGGCAGAGCCCCTCAGGGAAGCAGACCGTTTAAAGGTGGTAATGGATCACTGATATTAGTGTGTAAGTGACAGGAGGCAGCTGGGTGACAGTAGACGGCAGTTAGGCTGTGGAAAGTTCATAGCGGATATGAGTGTGTAAGGGACAGTAGACAGCAGTTAGGCTTGTGGAAGTTAATAGGGTATGGTGTGTAGGACAGTAGACAGCAGTTAGGCTGTGGAAGTTAAGTGGATAGTGTAGACAGTAGCAGCAGTTAGGCTGTGGAAGGTTAATAGTAGGTATGAGTGTGTAAGGGACAGTAGACAGCAGTTAGGCTGTGGAAGGTTAAGAGCGGATATGAGTGTGTAAGGGACAGTAGACAGCAGTTAGGCTGTGGAAGGTTAATAGTAGGTATGTGTGTGTAAGGGACAGTAGACGGCAGTTAGGCTGTGGAAAGTTAATAGCGGATATGGGTGTGTAAGGGACAGTAGACAGCAGTTAGGCTGTGGAAAGTTAATAGCGGATATGAGTGTGTAAGTGACAGTAGACGGCAGTTAGGCTGTGGAAGGTTAAGAGCAGATATGAGTGTGTAAGTGACAGTAGACGGCAGTTAGGCTGTGGAAAGTTAATAGCGGATATGAGTGTGTAAGTGACAGTAGACGGCAGTTAGGCTGTGGAAAGTTAATAGCGGATATTAGTGTGTAAATGACAGTAGACGGCAGTTAGGCTGTGGAAGGTTAATAGTAGGTATGTGTGTAAGGGACAGCAGACAGCAGTTAGGCTGTGGAAAGTTCATAGTGGATATGAGGATGTAAGTGACCGTGGATGGGCGGTACCTGGTGGAGTTTCTCCAGCAGCTGTTTCTGCTGCGCGGACGGCTGCTCGATGGCGGACAGCGTCTGCAGCTTCGCCCCCACCATCTGCAGGGTCTGCTGCTGCTCCACCGTCAGGCTCTGCACCACAGCGCCCCCCGAGGGCGCGAACTGGAACTGCACCGGCACCTGCACCGCCGCGGGGGGCTTGGGCGAGTGGGAGGGGCCGACGGAGGCCACGCCCACGTCCTGCTGGAAGGGGGCGGGCTGCGAGGGCGGGCGGGGCTGTGGCTGGATTTGGGTCTGGATCTGAGGTTGCTGCGGTTGCTGTTGCTGTGGCGACGGCAGTGGCTGGGGTAGGGGTTGGGGTGCGGGCTGCGGGGAGCCCCCGATTTGGTTGTGGATGATGAAGAGGGGGGGCAGGGAGGAGGGGGTGCAGGAGCGGGACGGGGTCGGGGCCTGGGACTGGGACTGGGGCTGGGCGGGTGGGGGGAGTGGATGGGCTGGCCCAGAATGAGGGGGGAGGCCTGGGCAGGCTGGGGGCTGTCTGCCGCTGGGACCGCCCCCCCCGGCTGGGAGGGGGACACGCTCTGGAGCTTCAGCTGCTGCTGGGGGCCTGCAGAGGGGATCTGGGGGGTTTTTGTGATTGGGGGGCAAGGTGGGGGCAGAGAAAGGCAGCGTTAGATAACACACATTTCAGGGCTTTTGGATGTGCAGGCATTATTTGAACCCCCAGCAACTGCGATAACCAGAAAACTGGACCATCCCGCACGCTACAGTAACACAGAAACAACCTTTTTATAGAATCAGCTACAGCAGAGGTATCGTGACAAAAACGAGACTGAAAGCAAATCAACCAAAACACACTGTTATTAAGAGAGGACACATCCTTATCAACACAATCAATGGGAACATAATCTAACTCTTATTAACATAATCAATGGGAACATAATCTAACTCTTAACACAATCAATGGGAACATAATCTAACTCTTATTAACATAATCAATGGGAACATAATCTAACGCTTATTAACATAATCAATGGGAACATAATCTAACGCTTATTAACATAATCAAATATCAGCAACAGATATTCAGTAATAAGAACCAGATTATCCTTGGACCCCACAGCACTAATCACACACTGCGTCTAAACTGATTGAGGAAAGTGGGGACCGAGGATACTGGAGTGCGCTCTGGAAGACCACAGGACAGGAATAGCACACAGCACAAAGTGAGGACACAGCGGCAGCACTGAGAAGCACTGAGAAGCCGCACTGGTCTAACGGGACTTAGCGCAATTCTTTAAAAAAGCAAAGCTGGACAGGGATGTAGAGCACTATCATACTACTTCACTAAAATTTACCAACAGATCAAACCGGTTTGCATCCCTGTCCGTTTTGTGTGCTTTTATGAAGCTGCTTATTTTGAGTTTAAATATATCTGTCAGAATAACCACCTACTTCCTATCACATAAATTTTATTAGCATTGAACATGGGATACAGAAGAGAAGCCATTGTCCTTTTTTTCCCCACGCAAACGTTTTAAAAGCAAAGCCAAGGCCGTATAACTCCTCTCTCCTTAGAGAGCCTTGGCTGCTTTTCAGGAGATCGAGTGCATGTGGAGCTGACTGATCTATCCGTGATTCCCAGTGAACCCATTTAACCAGAGCAGGTGACCAGGACCCAAAAGCCTTGGGTGATGACCTTGGGGGGTGATCTAGGGAGGTGATTTTGTGATCTAGAGGTGATCTTGTGGTCTAGAGGTGATCCTGTTATCTAGGGGGGTGATCTTGTGATCTAGAGGTGATCTTGTGGTCTAGAGGTGATCCTGCTATCTAAGGGGGTGATCTTGTGGTCTAGAGGTGATCCTGCTATCTAGGGGGGTGGATCTTGTGATCTAGAGGTGATCTTGTGGGAAAGGTGATTGTATGATCAAACTAGGTCATCTTTTGATCCAGGAAGGTGATTCTGTCATCTAGTGATCTACTGATCAGTGGAAGACATCATGTGATGCAAGTAGATCTGGGAAGGTGATCTTCTGGGAAGGTGACACAGAACGTAGTTGGTAAGGGGCGTGGGGGGGGCACATTTACGATGGTGCCAATATAATACAGGCGGGGGGGTCGGGGAAGGGGGTAAGAAAAAGGGTGTAGCAGAAGAAAGACAGGATGGGAAAGGTGGGGACTAGAGGTGGCTGATGCTCAGAAGTACAGAACTGGCACTCCAGGGTCTGTACTGGGGGGTTAGAAAGAGATGTACAGATGTGGGGGGGGGAGATGCCAAAATGAGAGATTAGAGACTGGAGTGAAACATGCAAGACAGATGTGTGGAACGTTGTCTTCTCCTGTCTTTAAGGTACACCTCGACATGCCAGTCACTAACAGCTTCAAAACCATAGAAAAATTAACTGGGAAACGTGATTGCATTGGCAGAAATAACTGAAAAACACACGCGTTCAGCAACGCGTGCGTGTGTTCAATCAATGCAAGCCGCGTGCGCTGCACACGCTGGGGCTCCAGCGTTTCTACTGTACGGGACGGCGCTACGCTAACAAGGCGCAATAACAAGGAGAAGCCATAACAACGTAGCACAGCAGCCATGCTAAAAGCGTTAGCAGCATAGCCAGCACGTCATTAAACAGCACACCAGACAAGGCATCTCCAAAAGCGTGCCACTAAGCGTGCGTGTGGGGGGCCCGGGGGGTGCACAACTGTGCTAATTTAAGCACATTTATTAGGACAGGAAAGGAGTACAAGACACACACGCACACACACACAGATATGGAAAGGTGAGAGGCTATTACAGAACAGAGAAACATTAGAACGTGACACCAGATAAAAATAAAACACAGAAGAGTTCTGCTGGGAGACAGTGTTTGAATTAGTGGTAGCAAAAAAGGGCGGGGCTGAAGGGAAGGGGGTGTGTCTACCTGATGAACCACTGCTGCCTTGTGGGAGGGGCCATGGGAGTGGGCGGGGCTCTGGGCTGGCCCAGTCTCGGCCGATAAGCTGCTATGGCTTGAATGGGCGGGGCCACCGTCGCTGCTGACGATGACAGATGCAGGGACACACCCCGAAGGGCGGGGATCGCTCTCTGATTGGCACTTCTGGTCCTGATGTGGGCGAGTCCACGGTTTTAGCATGGAATCAGCGGTCAACGCACGTTCAGGACCCCTAGTCATTCATAATATTCATACTCAGTGCTGTTCTAGGATCTGTTTTGCCTGCCAGTTCACTATGGATAAGCTTAGCGGGCAAGGACCAAAGGACAACAATCAATCAATTCTTTTTGTGTGGAGATTTATTTTATTTTTTTTATCTCAATCCAACCAGGAAAGTTCTCAACAGATGACCTGGGGACTGGAAGTGGGTAAGGAATACCATAGATCGTTAATGGCCACAGTGAGTACGGGCCCTGGTTTAACATCTCTCCTGAAAGACAGCACCTTCTACAGCACAGTGTCCCCATCCCTGTGTCCACTGGGGCAGTGGACTTTGAGGCTAAATCAAACTTAACATTCGGCAAACGAACCAAATGGATTGAAGATTCAGAATGAGACTGACCTGCTGCAGGAACATATGCAAGGAATCCTGGCTGAGGAACATTCCGGAGCCCTGAGGAGCCAGGAAGGGGCTGTGCTGGGCCAGAGGGGGCGCCAGAGAGCCGGACGAGGGGGTCATGGAGGACGAGGAGGAGGAAGACAAGGACGGAGACGAGGAAGAGGGGACCGAGATGGAGATGGACGAAGGCGGCGTGGTCTGCACGGTCAGGATCGAGGGCGGCGGAGGCTGCAGCGACGGAGGGGGCGGGGCTTGTGCAAGGTGGGCGGGCTGGTCCACGGCTCCGCCCACCACCGAAACGCTGTCCGTCGGCTGGCACTGGGCTATCGCCGGTCCCCCTCCAAGGGGGGCGAGGCCGGCCTGCTGCGGAGGAGGAGGAGGAGGAGGAGGCGGAGGAAGAGGAGGCTGCAAACTGACCGCCGGACCCAAGCCTTCCACCTGCCCCAGCATGGCCAAGGAGTTCTGAATGGGCATGCCCTGTATGACGGCCTGGGCGTGGCCCGCCACGGAGTGGGTCTGCCCCTGGGCCTGTGCCAGCGAGACGGGCACCTGGAACAGGGTGTGCTGGCCCATCTGCCCCGGCTGCAGCTGGATGTGCCCCGACAGGATGTGGGCGGTGCCGGGCGGGCCCTGCGACGCCAGCACCTGGCCCAGGTTCAGGTTCTGGTTGGGGGCCAGAATCTGGTTGGCGATGAGCTGGCCCCCGGGGCCCTGGCTGGCAATGATGTGGCCCCCCGGGTGCTGGGCGAGGATCTGGGCCCCCCCCTGCAGCTGCGGCAGCAGGAACTGGTTGGAGGGAATGACGAAGCTGCCCGACTGGTTGAGCAGGTGGACGCCCTGCTGCTTGAAGAGCGCCTGGGGGAAGGAGGGCCCCTGGGGGCCCGCCTGGGCGCTCAGCACCACGTTGGCGCCGGGCTTGCCCGTCAGGAAGGCCACGCCCTGGGCGGCGGCCCCCGGGACCTGCCCCTGCTGGAGCCCCACCCCTTTCCCGCCGTCGTTCTGCAGAGCGCTGGGGGCGGGGAGCTGCTGGGCGGGAGGCGGCTGCTGCGGCGGCTGCTGCTGCTGAACGTGCTGCTGCTTGTAGAGTTTGGCGCCCCCTAGTGGAGGCTTGGGCTGAATGGGCGTGGGCGTCCGCTGGATGACCACGTTCTGCATGATCTGGCCGGGGGGCGGAGCCTGCTGCGGCGTCCCGACTCCGAGGGGGGGGGCGCCCCCGAAACCCACCAGCCCGGCAGAGCTGGCGATGGCACCCCCGCTGCCAGAGACCGCGCTGCTAACGCTAACGGCAATGCCGCCGACGCCGGCCCCATTCAGGGCCGGGGCCCCCACGGCAGGCTTGCCGCCCTGGATCAGCAGGCCCCCCCCGAGCCCCGGCTGAGCCGCGGTGCCCCCCGCGTCCGGGCCGGCCTGGTGCAGCTGGTACCCGCTCATGGTTTTGGCCAGGATGGGCTGCCCCGAGGGGTTGATGGCCATGACGGTGGGCTGGCCCATGACCTGGATCTGGCCGAGGCCCAGGTGGCCGGCGGGGCCGCCGTTGGGCAGGGCCTGCAGGCCCGAGATGGGCTGCAGCGTGACGTTCCCCAGGCCCACCTGCTGCATGAAGGGCTGGACCGCCACCGCCTTGCTCATCACCTGCGGCTGCAGCTGCAGGCCCGGGTGGGCCAGGACCGAGCCCATCACGTCCGGGGCGGCGCCGGGGGGCGTGGCCGTGGCGCTGGGGGCGGGGCTGTGGAAGATCTGCCCCCCCAGGTGGACGGCGGGGGCCCCGGGGGCCGGCAGGCCGGGCTCGGGCAGGGCCTGGACCACCTGCGTCAGGCCGGGGAGGCAGAAGGAGCCCAGGTCCAGCTCGGCCTCCGCCTCCTGCAGGCTCTGCTCCGTGATGTTGGCCTCGGCCAGGCTCTGCTGCAGGATGTCGCAGGGCTCGTGGTTGGCCCCGCCCACCCCGCCGCCGCCGCCGCCCTCCCTGGCCCCGCCCCCCGGCGACCCGCCCCCGAGGATGTCATCGTCCTCCAGGAAGTCCAGGTCCACGCTGCTGCTGGGCAGGCCGGACGGGTCGCTGACAGACAGCTGATTGGACGGCTGGACCTGGGGCACGTGGACCTGGGGAAAGGGGAGCAGGAAGCAGGAAGTAGGAAGCAGGAAGTGTGGTTGGTGGATGGGGGGGAAAAAAGCAAGCAGGAGACAGAAATAAAAAATTAAAACAGTTAGCGCACGCTCACTTATGGTTCACTCACTGAACGCACAACGCAGCCCCCTCTCAAACAGCAAAGCCGGACAGACGTTGAGAGAGAGAGCGGGAGCGAACTCTACTTCGGCTAAAACCGCGGCGAGCAAAAAAAAAAAAAAAAGCTGAATGGGGAACCCTGCCAAGCGGGCCGCAGGAAACGGAGAGAGAGACTCAGGCGGGAGAAGAGCGGAGCGAGGGGGCGCTCATGGGTCTGTGGAGAAAGAAGAGGAAGGAACGAAGGAAGGAAAGGAAGGGAGAGAGGAAGAGAGGGCACTACCAGGGACAAGGGAATGCCGTCTCTGATGATGTCAAACCGGGTCCCCGGGGGGTTCAAGCGTCAGTGTGTGTACATGCACAGAGTCCAGGGTACGAAACACGAGCGTGCCCCACACACAAACACACAGAAAGGCAGGAGAAATTTGGGGAAGGTGGGGGGGGGGGGGGGGTTACTCACCCCAGCCCCGGAGAAGAAGGAGCTGGCGGGGTCAGCCGAGCCGTCCAAAAGGTCATCGGTGTCCAGCTACAGACGGACACACGCAGGGTAGGACAGAAAGACAGACAGACGGACGGGGGGGGCAGACAGACAAATGGAGAGACGGATGGACGGACAGGTGGGCAGACAGAGAGGAGACAGAGAGGACCGCGACAGAGACAGGGACACACACGGAGAGCCACGGGGAACCGGGGACGAGGGCAGACACACGAGAAGCAGCACGCAGACCCGCCACGGGACAAAGGGAGGAGCCGAGCGAGGACAGGAGGACAGGAGGACAGGAGGGAGGGTTAGGAAAACAGAACGACAAGGGGTGGAAAAAAAGGAGGGAAAAAAGGCAGAAAGGATAGGAAACAGGAGGTTAGTACTCTGTCAGTGCTTATATATCGAAAGAAGGGGGGGGGAAATAAAAGCAGGACGGAAATTAAGATCAATAAAATGCTTTTTTTTTTTTTGCAGAAGACACCTGCAATCCACAGAGAGACTGAGACAGAGAGATAATGTGGGGAACAGCGAAGAAGCAGCTACCAGGCTGCTTAAAGTAGGTACGACACTATGAAGGCCAATATGTCAAATAAATGGTATATTCAATATACCAAATGCCAAATAAACGATATGCTGGTATACCAAATGCCACCAAATAAATGGTATATTCAATATATTCCAAATTATATAACAATATAGGTTAAAGAGCCGCAAAAATGGTATTTTTAATACATTTTTAAACATTGTCCAACTGGAGCACTAGCTGACCCCCCACACACAGTCAAGGAAAGCTTTGTCGCTGAAGGAGAAAAACAATATCTCCATCCCTTTAAGCCCCCCCCGTCCAACCCCGGCCAAAACTCACATGCGTTTCTGATCCATGAAGAAAGTCATTCAGGGCCTGAGGGTCGCTGTGGGAGAGAACGGCCTCGTTGAGAATGACATTCACACTCAGGCATTCAGCAGGCTCATTCATTCACTTATTTATTATTTTACAAGGCCAGTTCTCTCGCTGTTATTCTACATGACTGCAGTGACAAAACTCCAGAGAGTGAAAATGTTTACTTTTACTGGTGTAAAGAGTCAACTGGGCCAAACCTTTCCCTGTCCTAATTAAAGTACCCCTCTTAGAAAGTTGTAACTGGCTTTTCCTCAGGTAGCGGTTTCTCAGACACATCTTTTTTTTTTCTTCTGTTTTTCTTCCTAGCGATTTTTCATTCCTTGGATCGTGTCGGCAGAGTGATCGGCTGTTATTTTTATTTTGTCCGCGGAAGCGACGCAGGAAGCCAAACTATGCAAAGATCACATCCGCGACGTCCAGACAAGACTCTGCACTAATAGGCCTCGGCCTGATGAGAGGGAGATAAGCCGATGTCTGATGAGAATTTGAGCAGTAAGCGAAACTGAGAACAGAGACTAGAACTCACCAAATTACATCTAGCAAGCACCTGCCATCTTCATCGTCCATGTCAACTGCAAAGTAACGGTGCTGGTTTAGGTACACAGGGCGCACAAACTCACACACAGGATTACATGCGCACACACACACAGGCAGTTTAATTTTAAGAGCTCAGCTTAAAGCAAGAAAAATAAAGTGAGAAAACTCGGGTCTGGTCTAACCTGTTTGTTTTAAGCACAGTTCTCCTTGCAGGCTCATGTGAGGAAGGCATATTCTCCGCAAAACTGAAAAAATGACCAGAAAAACAACACGGAAATGACCAGAAAATAACTGAAAATGACCTGAAGAGATATAAAACAATAATGTCACATATGGGGGAACACTGGTTTCAGCAATACAAACTTAACACGCCATTCCAAAGGCTACAGAAACAGCATCCTGACTAAACCTGTCAGAATACAGTCGCATTAAACAAACAGACTCTCCCTTCATTTATTTTCTCTTTTTTTTGGGGGGGGGGGCTGTTTTATTTTTCTTTTTTTTAATAGTGGATGGTGGATTTGGGATCAGAAAGCATCGTCACTGCAAAGAGACAAGCCTGCGTTAAAGGTGAACACACATACAGTGTAAGACACAGGTTGCTAAAACTCACTCGAAACACTAGCGAGAGGGACACAAAACAATCACAGCATTACGGTTGCTCTTTGCCAAAGACATTCCATAATCCTGGGAGACGTGTTCGTAACGCTTACATCACCATTTGCACAGAGAGCGCGACACAACCGAACACTCTGATGAAAGATACAACGGGACTAACTAACTCATCTCGTTTCTGAACCCCGCATACTAATTTCCTGGGTCCAACGCTTCAGAAAGCTGCAATAGTAGGCCTCCTTTTACAAGGTTCAGTTCTCTTTAGCTGATGTACAAACCCACTGTGGCCTGTACAGTGTTGGTAGTAGTTGACCAGATTCATACAAGGTGATTGACAAATTCAACCATTCTGTTACAATGACAAATGACAAAAACGTTAAGCATTGCGAAGTAACAAGCGTATAGTGTACTGCAAGTAAAATTAAATATTCTTATGCACAGATTTATTTCACACACACAAAAAAACTGTTTTAAAAAATGTTTTCACGGGCATCTGGGAAGAACAATATCTACAAATGAACATTTCTGTTTAAATGTACATTTAAACGTTAACCCTCCTGTTATGTTGCGGGTCAAATTGACCCTTTCTAAAGTTTGAAAATCTAGGAAAAATACTTAAAATTATTTTTTCAGTATGAAACTTCTTCTACTGGCCTTAATTAGTGTAATCAACATTTTAAATTAAAATGGTTCATTTCATGTATTTGCAAACCCCCCCTGTATGGGGATTGACCCGGGAACATTTTTGCTGTACCTAAAAAATGAACAGAACAGGAGGGTTAACCTTTTAAGCTTTTACGGAAGAGCACCCCATGTATTCACTCCCCTGATCTGCGGAAACATTCTACACGATACATTCCTCAATTGTTCCCATACACTCTCAGAAATAAAGGTATAGTGGAGGGACGTATTGTTCTTTAAGGAACAAATTTCCCAAATGTACCCTGAAAGTTCTATTTGGGTACTAAATTATCTTTCACAAGTTTTAAAAAAAGGTACATATGCAATGCATTATGTAGCCTATTGCCGGCCAGGGCAAAATGTTTTATTTATCTACAGGGTGCCCCTCAAGTTCGTACCTTTTTAGACACTTTTTCGTAGCTTTTTTTTCCCTGAGAGTGTAAAACATAAGCAAAAGCCACAGGCTGTGCTGTTGGCTTTTTTTTTATTTTTGGAGGTGGAATTTATTTTTGGATCCGACTGGCTTCCATGAAGGTCATTTCTACCACCGCTTTCAGCTCTGCTTAATAATAGGATTATTAATAGCAACGTTAATAACGAACCATGTCACATGAAACTGAAAATGTACACAAAAACAACATAGCATTTTCCACAGACGACGATACGTTCTTTACAGACTTCAAATATTAGCCGTGAGATCGCCACAAACTTAAACCGTCTGTGTTCCCAACTTTTTTCCCCAAATGCAACGATGTATAAAATACAATGTACGGGTCTTGGTATCTCAAACGAGACCGTGCATGCTAGATCGAATGAAACACTGACCACTTTAACAGAATTTCAGCAAGCATTTTGCACAAATTTAATTCGAGCACAAGACAACACCAGTTTCAGGTTTGAGCGCAGGAGTATCTGCATGAAGAAGTAAAAGAAAAAAGAAGCAAGAACACTTTGCAGGCTATACATGCTATGACGTGTTTAGAAATCCTTCCAGTTCTCAGAACAAAATGACATTTGATGAGGAGACTAGCTGCCCGAGGACATGACATTTTTCATTCTCCTTTGGCGTAACCAGACACAATAAAAACCTGAATATATTACTGACCATTGGATCACAGAGCTGGAAACCCCAAACCCTTCATTTAACGGACTGTACACAATCCAAACTTGATTTCCCACCGTTATAAACTGTTTTCACATACATGTGGATAATGCAAATTAATCCAAAAGAAAATATAATAATCAAAGAATTGCAGAGAAACCCCTCGAAATCGTGAGCATAAGGGTCAAAAACTACAACTTCACTGATTTTTTTTTTTTTTTTTTTTGGAATTTATATAAATGTAACTGTCAAACTGTCGTATTGACCACCAGGTAGGCTACGGTTCGATAAAAGCGCGGAGCATTTCCCAGTCACTCGCAATTACCAGTAAAACCCTGACTTCCGTGTTTGAACGTCTACGCTAACTTATCACTTTGAAATGTTCGCCAAAATATTATTTTCAGCGCAGAAGGCTCGTTGAGCCCAGGCTCGGGAGGAAGTTGAAATAGGCGGGGACGAAAGTCCCCCCGCTTTGCCTGAACTACACTGCACGACAAAGCAGTCAGAGAAAACTTATTTGCTGCCTCCTTATAAGCGATTGCTTCTGAGCCCATCATAGAGACAATGGAGATAAACCAAAAGGGGAAAGGGAGGCGAAAGGGGAGAGGGCATTTGTGCAATCTATCTACCAACGCAGCCACTACTTTATTCGCAGACAGCTGTGCTTTTTCCCCACAAGAAAACTAATAATCCACGTACAGAGAGTGCATGTTTTCGTCACCTGTCTTGACCTCACAACAGGGAATAGCTATACGAATGGGCACACTGCAACCTAGCTGTGCACAGTTAGCTTTAGATAGCTAGCTATATAAATATATAAAAACAGACTTGAGCGCAGGATACCAATGCTTGTCATGTATAACTATAATGCAATAGCCGGTATTTGACAACAACATCTGCAATTGTATTAATACAGCTGAACATGATAGCTGCATGAATTGCTACTAGATGCCCAGGCTTCTCTCAAAAGCAATTGCGTAGCTATATCCAAGCTAAATATGAGTTAATGTTGGAATACTCTTGGACCGGGGGGTATGCTTGGGAATTCGTTGTAAAATGAACACATTAGCCTGACCGTGCGGGATTTTGTCGTTTTAAATGAGGTAGACAAGGAGTTTGCGTTCCGCTTGCAGTGTGCAAATGTTGCGTCTTTACTAGAGTTATACAGATTTATAGAGAAATTGCTACATTGTAACAAACTCACCCGAGACGATAGAGGTGCAGGCAGCGCGGGGTCTCCAGGACATCCCCGCACGGGCTCCCATACAGGACCCGACAGAGCAACACTCGGGCAGGGAAGAGGGGGTCACTACATTCGCCTGTTAAATAAACACAAGTTTATTGAGTTTGAGAGCTATTTTTTTTCGTTTTATGAGATGCTTGGGATAGGTTTTACGTGCTGTTTTTGTTCTCTGTCCATTGTAGTATTTGGGCATAGATCAACATTCGGTATATCGTACATAACAACACCTACTTTCAAAGTTATCATATGATTCAATAATCTTTGTACAAAATGCAGTGTAGCTATAAATAAATAGGCCTATATCATTTTGTTGTGTAGCAAACTTGCTGTTTGAGCCAGAGTAATGGTTTCATTTAATTTGTTAAGATTTTTTAAGATTTATTAGTATCAGCATAAGCTCCAGCAGAAGCAGCAGCTAGGCTGATGGTTCCAGAACAGAACACTTGAGCAATAAATTGTCATTTTATTATGGTACATATTTAGATTGTCAGATCGGACTTTAAAAAAAGAAAATAAAAAAGAAGATAAATATTAATATTAAATATTAAGCATTGGCTTTCTGTGAGCAGCTGTCAAGCTTCAAGCGTTAGATTGAAGACATGTAGCACTGTAAGTATATACTAACAGTGCCAACAGAGTAATTATACTGAAATCATTCAGTACAATCTGTCTGTTGGCGTGTTGGAAAACATGCCAAGGCTGCTGTTCTCGTTTTTATTGTTGTCTGTTCTCCTTTACTGACTTCCCTTCTCATTTTTTACATAATTAGTGATTTCCGTTCTAGCTGTGTTCACTGCCTGTTCTGGTGCTCCGATACACTTGAAAAAACATTCTTCTGGCCTACTGCATGGTCAACCTTTCTGAATCTCATAATTTCAAATCTACACCGTTTTTTCCTCTTTTTTCCAGGCACCATCTTCAAACTGACAGCACATACGGTATGTCTAATCTCCATTCTCTGATATCTAGAACTATTTTTAAAAATGTTATCATAGATATCATTGGTCCTTAACAGCCTACCATGTTATTCTTTTTGTCAAGGTTCTCTCTCACTCACTCTATCTATCCCTCTCTCTCTCACACACACACACATACACGCACACGTATGCATGCGTGCACACACAAGCATATTTTTTGTGCTTCATTTATTTTCTTCATTTTTATATTGATGTTGCAACTATTGACATGGGCATGAATCACTTCAGACAAGAGTGTCTGTGGAGCAGTTCAATGAGACGTAATTAATAATTCCGCAGATTCAGCTGTTTGTGAAGACAGGACTATCTCTACATTAATTTGAAACCAAGGGAAATCATTTGGCTAGACAAGCCATTCACTGACAAAGCTTTGTGAATGTCAAACAGAAAGACAATTTGGTAAATTAGTACCACATCTACAAAAATGTACGATATGACAAGGTTAAAATGCACATAGTTCTGTGAATTAAAAGTAGTTTTTTTCTTCTTTTTTTTAATGCATAGATTAAATATCAGGCAAGTGACAAAGGAGCCTCTTCTTGGGTCCCAAGTCTGTCCCTGACGTAATCGCCTGGTCATGTTGAAAAAACACTGTTTTTATTGGTGGGCTCTTGGTAACGTCACAAAGAATTGGGCGGTGGTGAGTTCCTTATTGTAAAGCGTTGATTGGTTATTGCAATATTGAATGACACTGCCAGGATTTTTTTTGTAAGGGGCGTGGTTTTAAGGCTTGTTTATGGTCTGTGATTGGTTGAATTTGAATTAGTGCTTCAATTCAGTTTACCCTTTGGGTGGGGCTACGAAGGTTTATTTTAGGGCACAATAATGAGAAGAAATACGATTCAGTCCCCATCGATGCATGAGACCGAGGAAGCCTGAAGACACAATGTATAGAGTGAATTATTGCAATGTGTCTTTTTAACGTTGTCTTGGGTTAAGTTCAGCTACACGTATGGCTTAATTGCTGCATACTATTGGGACTACTAGCGAACGGAAGACGCCTTATTATCCTGGGGGTTGAGTTAAGTTTCTATTGCTAGTTAATTTAACCTTAAGTACAACCTAACAGACAGTAAATAGAAGATTGCCTGAACTTTGTCTCGACTTCTACTGCATTCCCGATTAAATCGTTTCTAATTTCTTTTAAACAACACGATACGTCCTTCGAAGTCTTTCACTGTTAAAATGTGATTAATTGTAATCGTCATATGTGTTTAGTTCACAAATGGCTATCAGTTAAACTTGGTAATACATTGATTTGGTTATTTACCTAGCTCTACGCCGACTTTAGTGCGCTTTAGCCTAGTGTTTTCCTCGTTGGAAGTTTAGTTTCCCATGTATGCCGAAGAATTCGCCACCTGTGTGCAGTAGCTTAGCTTGCGTGTTACAAGAGGAAAATAGGGTGCGTGGCTTGTCGAAACCGAAGATTTATTGACTGGAATGGAAACGGGATCGATATGAATTACAGTTGATCATTACTATATTTACATTGACTAAATTCTTCTGATTCCCCTACATATAGAACGGTAGCCTAGTATACCAATTGCTTCTTGGCGATCTGCGTTTCTTTTTACATGTGGATATAATGGTGCGATCTGCAATCATTTTACCAGTTTGCCAGCCGTGTAGAGCAGTGGTTCTCAACCTCGATCTTGGGAGACCACTGTGTGTGCTGGTTTTCATTCCAACCACGATTCCAATCCCAAAGTTTAGACAATTTCTTCTTAATTAGAGCCTTTTTATGCTTAGAGGGATTTTTGCACTCTTAAGCCACGTTATGTCAGAAATAGATATATACATTCCATGAAGTCCCGTATTCACATTTTGCTCTACTGCAAACAATAACATAAAAACAGGTCCAAAGTGATCCAATTAAAAACTGCGGTGAATCAACAGGCTCCTTATTGGTTAGACCGTGGGCGCCTGGCCACTTACATTAGCCATTTGGTAGAAATGAAGAAAATTACGAGTCAAACCTTTGTTGTGTTAATAAGTTTAAGGAAACAATTATGGAATGTGCGTGTGTGTATATAAATCATTTATTGGGCTATTATAATTAAAATATTTTTCCACATCAGGTTGCAAAAAGTTAACTCCTTGTCACTCAAAAGAGTGCAGTAAGTCCACTGGCCTGTTTTGTGCACCTACTGTTTCCAAGCCAACCATTGGAGAATCTGCAGAACATGAAAGTAAAATATTTTGGTAGATTTCTTTTTTTATTTTTTATTTTATTTTTATTTTTACAAAAGCATGTCACCAGCATCATTCATATGGGGTCAGTAAGAAAGGGGCTATAAAAGATGATGTTACTGTGATTTTAGGTCTGTCATAAGGGGAGTGCTTTGGTAGAATTACGATTCTCATTAGTAAGTTGTACTATAGGCTACCACGCAACAAAGCTTCAGAAAGATTAGAGCCGGATCCTTCTTTTATTCTGATGCGGAAAAACGAAGGAATAGCTGAGGGGGGCGTGTTCTTGCGTATATACTGGCACAGCTCTCAGGACGTTTTAGTGCCACCTACAGGATACTTTAAAGAGTGGCCAGAGGTCGTACAGACTGCTGGTATTCATAAGGGTAATTTTTTACAGTCTCTGGTAAACCTCCTTTCCAGGAAGCAATCCCAGGAAAAAAGAAAAAAAAAACCAACAAACTGGGGAAATAAATTACCATATACAAATATTTTGTTTAGCTTGTTGTATTTACGTATTTTGCAAATGACATATTTGCATGCTCAGTTAAATAAAATAAGCCTGTTTCCAAGTGTGCTTAGACATTCACACATTCCTTAAAAAATTCTGAGCCCCCCCCTTCACTGGCTTTCAGTGGCCGCCTGCGTTCAGCACGGATCAAATCGAGTGGCTCCCGCTGGTGAACCTAGCGTCGAATGGCGCTGCTCCTTCCTGTCTGCGGACAGCTGTTACCGCATCACTTCCTCCAACTAGACCTTTCCCCCATCAGCATGATGCTCCAGAGAGTGAAAGTTGGGGGTGGGGGTCTGGGGGACTGAAGGCAAGCTGAGATGGGTGCTGAGACTAGTGTATAGGAGAAGGAAGCATTGGGGGGGGTATTGGATCGCATCAAATTTAAGACCTTGGTGCTTGCATACCAGGCAGCTAAGGGGTCAGCACCAGGGTACATCCAGAGGATCATCAGACCCTACACACCAGCCAGACCTCTCCGTTCTGCCACCTCTGGACGCTTGGCACCTCCCCCTCTTCGCGTCTGTACTTCCCGCTCCCGTCTGCTGTCTGTCCTGGCCCCTCGCTGGTGGAATGACCTCCCCGTGGCAGTCAGAACAGCAGAGAATCTTACCACCTTCAAACGCAGACTGAAGACTCATCTCTTCAGGCTGAACCTCTCCCCACCCCTCCCTAGCCTATAGTTTAGCTCACTGTACCTAGTTAGGATAATATGATTACGTTAGTGTATTTGGCAGGATTGTTGTTTTTGTCTGATTAGGTGTGATTAGATGTGATTCCAGTGCTAGTTTGTACTTGGTAGGATTCTTGTTTGCTGAACAGCTTACTCTACAGGGTTGGAGTCCTGATCGATGTGGTCACTTCTGGCACTACGATCCTTACTTCACTCTAGTGTTTCTTTTGCACCTCTACATCGTGAACCAATGCACTTGTTGTACGTCGCTCTGGATAAGAGCGTCTGCTAAATGCCTGTAATGTAATGTAATGTGTGTTTGCTACTCTGAAGTTATCCATGTTGCACAACATGGACAACTCTGGAAAGCAGAACAGACAGAAGCCTTTTGCCTGCATGCTCTTGGCAAAAAAAGGAAATTAAATCATTTCTGTTGTTCTTTGGGCAATTCATTGGCAAGGTGAAATGGCTTTAATGTTATTAAGCAGATGTGATGGTCCGCATAGATGTAGTATCTAAAAGCAATAGAGGATTTATAACTAAAGTTTAAAAGTCCACCAAAGAAATATTAGTCATGTAAGTGTCTGAGTTATGAAACTCGGACAGAGGTTGTACAACTTAAATCTTTTCGGTGTGTTCAAAAAACAAAATTACAAAAGTGGAGATATGAAGATTTGTTTTGCAGGACACCAACTAAATGTTTTTTGAAAGTCAAGGTCAAGTTGTGGTTCAAACGCTCCCTCCCCCCTCCACTCGCACACACACACACACACACACACACAGTACTAATATTAGAGCACCCCAACACAGGAAGAAGTACTGAGCTGTATGAGCAAAACCACAGGCAGTTGACTACCGAGGAATGCTCACGCAGGTCTAACTGACACAAGCGCACAGCACAGTATTTGCCCAGCTGGACGGCTGCTCATGGTCTCAGTAAATGGTGAGCTTTCGCTCAGGATACCGATTGTTGTTTGCACAGAAATGGACAGCAGCTCGACCCAGTTGTCTCGTGGTGTCTTGGCCACGTCTCTCAAGGAAGCTGCAGGAATTCGGTCCTTTGTCTGCGATGGATTGGTGACCTGTCCAGGGTGTATTCACGCCTCTCACCCAATGCATGCTGGGATAAGCTCCAGCCCCCACCCCCAGGACCCTACCCTGGAATAAGCGGGTTAGATGATGGATGGATGGGTCCTTAGTAAAGCAAAACTTGTACTTCTAAAGTTTAGATCAATAACAATTTGTCAACAAAGAAAAAAAAAAAAGTCTTCTTTACAACATGAAACATAACAGGCAAAACCAAGGCAGGTCAGTCACAATACAGAGTTGTTAAAGCACCAGCTTTATATCAGGCAACACAAAGTGTTCTCACAATGTTACTGGAATGTTTTGTCAATGTTATACAGTAACATTTCCAGTACAAGGCAGCAACATTGTGAGAGCATTTTGTGCTATACCTTTTTTCCCCCCGCATGTATTGTTTCTAGTAAGTTTCATCTGTGCAACCCAGTTTCACACACTCTGTTGAGGTCAAACTGGCTGAATTGGTAGACTTCACACAACCACATCCCCCGTTTTGTTTGTCTTTTGCCTGAACACATGACTATGTCTTTCCTGTCATCAGAGCCTTCTATACTTGCAACTGCCATTCCGTTGAGCTGACACTTGACCCCTGTGTATTCTAATCAGCGCGTTGTCACGCATCTTCCCCATGCTAATGATGTTTGTGCCTGCGTATATTTAACAAGGAGATCACCCGCTTCACTAGAATATTGACCATGGTCCTGAAGAAAATGAGCTAAATTGGTCTTTACATCACTTATGCTATATGCTTATGCTATTACATATGCTATTTGAGTAATCCCACCAACTATTTCCCATCCCAAATATACCTCCCAGGTCCCCAAATATACTTTGCTTCCCGGCTGTCTCCCCCAAATCCTACTTCCCTCTCTATCAAGTCATTAAAAGGCCTAGCAACAGAGTAGTCATCTTTTACAAGTCATCTATTAGTTGCCTGTTTTAAGTCTTTCCAGATTCAAAGCGATTGTTAAAAAATTTCCATTGTACAGTACAGTACGCTACCCATGTACATGTGCGGGTTAGGGCGGCACAGTGGTGCAGTGGGTAGCACTGTCGCCTCACAGCAAAAAGATCGTGGGTTCGAATCTCGGCTTGGGGCCTTCCTGTGTGGAGTTTGCATGTTCTCCCCGTATCCGCGTGAGTTTCCTCCGGGTACTCCGGTTTCCTTCCATAGTCCAAAGACATGCAGGTAGGTCGATTGGAGACCCTAAATTTCCCATAGGTATGAGTGCGTGTGTGAATGGTGTGTGTGTGCCCTGTGATAGACTGACGGCCTGTCCAGGGTGTATTCCTGCCTCTCGCCCAATGCACGCTGGGATAGGCTCCGGCACCCCCCGCGACCATGCTCAGGATAAGCGGGTATAGATAATGGATGGATGTGTGGGTTATGAACAGTAGTGATCCCATTAGCTGGCCACTGTTCATTATCTGTCCAACTGAATGCAGTTGGAAAGGCGCCTGCGATTTTTCCAGTGCGTTTAAAGAGGCAAATCTGAACAATGCCCCATGACTGTCCCTTCTTTGCATTCGTTGACATCCACACGGGTAGATAGTCCGTCGCATGTAAATCCTTTATAACCTTTGCATTCATCTCCGTCTCCGTGGGTCTGTCCCGGGCCTGTGGCTAGAGCGCGGAAGATTGCTTACATAGGTTTTGTGGGTGAGATATGAGATCCCATTGCTGTGCATAGTACAGGCGTTAGTTGTTTTTTTTGGTAGGTCAGTATCGAAATAATAGAACATTTAAATACGGTATATTGAAAGGTAAAAAAATTGACAGAAAACACCCATCTTGGTGTTCATCCCTTTTGATGACCTCATGCGTCGTTACCTGAAAAAAAAACATTAAATGCAGTATTTACTTGTGCCGGTTTAACATTTGGATACAGTTTGCATTGGTCTGCATGGTATCATTTATACTCCATTTGTTTCTTCTCCCCGTCATCGTAGCCTTAAGATGGCCGCCCTCACAGGTGTCCACAATTTCCTGTGGCCCTGTCCAGTTTGCATATCAAGCCCATTTCCGGCTGGTGCGTGGGTTCCAGAGAAATAGAGGTGTGTGCTGATGATAACGTAAGAGGGCTGCCCAAGCCTGCTCTTGGAGATCTGGAGATCTGCCGTCCCGTAGGTTTTCAATCCAGCCCAAACAAATCACACCTCATTCAACAGCCAGAGATCTCGTTGAGCTGCT
This sequence comes from Anguilla rostrata, assembly GCF_018555375.3. Lineage (NCBI taxonomy): Eukaryota > Metazoa > Chordata > Actinopteri > Anguilliformes > Anguillidae > Anguilla > Anguilla rostrata. Next base: position 37,572,664 of record NC_057944.1, on the reverse strand, counting down.
AATGAGTAGAATCAGATGTGCTGGATTAGTGTTGAATGAAAATCTGCAGGACGGTAGAGCTTCAGGAACAGGGCTGGGCGGTTGCCCAATTGATCCCGGGGGCAAATACTGATACAGATATTTTGTGCAATATCTCGTAATTTTATCTCACTGTTATTTTTATTGTTTGTATTATATTTTATTATGTATCTTTTATAATCTTAACTACCCACCTTTTATTGTTGTCTTAGTCAACTGGGTGTGCATTAGCCTGTAAATCCATTTTAACATTTTATGTTTTATCAATCGCTTGTAAAGCACTTTGAATTGCAATTTGATTTGTCTGAGAGGTGCTACATAAATGAAGTTTGATTGATTGATTGAATACTGCTGAAAGAGTGTGATCAGTGGACGTTAATGTAATTTATAGGGATTTTCTTTGTCAGGATTGTCGTGGCTCATGACAAATTTGTCGCAATATGTGGGTTCTCCCGGACGAGCCCCCAAATGGTCATGACCCGACTCGTGAGCCATGACAAAAATGGGAGACACACGGTTTTAAAACTGAAAGGTGTACAAATTTATTAATTAACGCGCAATAACCAAAACGAACATATTAAAGCTATGAGGTGTGTTAATCAGTTATCTGTGTGTCAGCAGATGGATGAGTGGTTCGGTGATGAATGGAAGGGGTGCTGATTTTATGGTGAAATTTTAGGTTCTACTGATGTAGAACTTAAAATAGTAACATGGCCAAAGCCAACAAAACAGGAACATGGTGCCGGAAGTATGGGGGGGAGGGGTGTTTTTTAAATTTTTTTAAAAATTCTAAGTGAGGGTTCTAGATCTCCATTGCTGTCAGTTACCTGTAGCGATTGCTACATCAGCATTAGAATGTTCAGTTTAGATAATTCTAATCGCATATTTGTTATCTTGCACTTTAAAGCGTTAAACGTGAACACATATTTGTACTGACAAATACATATGTGCTGTAGTAGACAGCGGAATGTGTTCAGGTACTGCCTCGTTTGCATTGATCTGTAGCAGCAGTGCCCCCAGTGGCTGGTTTCAGCTCTCCCACACTTTCATTACATTGCGTTCCAGGCATTTAACAGACGCTCCTTATCCAGAGCGACTCACACAACTTTTACATTGCATTTGTACAACTGGGTATACAGTATACTGAAGGTTAAGTACCCAGCAGGGTTGTACCTGGGAATTGAACCTACGACCTTTCGGTTGCGAGACCAGCGTGTGCAGGAGGGAGCCACTTTAACTGGACCTGCGCCCGCTGTGCCATTCATTCGCACCATCCGAATCGGCCTCCTTTGAGCTGTCACGAGCCAGAGCACTCCGGTAAATCAGTGCCCGGGAGCACAAACACGACCCTGAATTTGTCTGGGCTTATCAGCAGTACTGTCCTTTGTGACAGATTGATGCGCAACCTTTGGATTTTTTTGCACCTGTGGCACATATCAACTCAACGACACTCAATTCTAACTGTTTGTTTAGTGCGCCATTTGCGAATGCTGGAGTCAACCAACCTTGTTCTCAGTGATGCTAGCTGATGCCACAGTTCAATGCTGTTATGTGCTCCTAAATAGTGCCCTGCATGTCCAGCTGCAGTCTCTACAGTCTCACCTCTACCCTCACAGTCTCTCTCTGTCAGTCTCACCTCTATAAGTTACTCAGCCTCTACAGCCCACCTCTCATCCAGTCTCACCTACAACCTAAGTCTCACCTCTACAGCCCTCTGCAGTCTCACCTCTACGGCCCTCTACAGTCTCACCTCTACGGCCCTCTACAGTCTCACCTCTACGGCCCTCTACAGCCTCACCTACAGCCTCTACGCCTCACTCTAGGTCCCCAGTCTCACCTCTACTCTGTCACCTCTACAGCCCTACAGCCTCACCTCATGGCCCCCCATCTCACCATACGCCTCTACAGCCTCACCTCTACGGCCCTCTACAGCCTCACTCACCTCGACTCCTATGGCCCCCTCCCTACAGTCTCACACCTCTACTACCGGCCCAATCTCACCTCTACAGCCCTCTGCAGCCTCACCTCTACAAGAACTTCAGTTGTTTGCCGCTGTTCCACACAGTTTCTCTGCTATCCCTAGATTTTTATTTTTTTATTTTTTTATAAATGCAGTACACCATCAGGGTACAAAGATTGTCTTATGACTGTTTTATAGCCCTGCAGTTATGAGAAGTCATAATCAAAGTTAAGTGCCACACCTATTGCAGAAAAGAAAAAAAAGAACCATGATGTGTGTTTTGTAAAAAGAAAAAAAAAGAGTGGTGTTGATTGAAGTACAGTCTCTCTGGAAGTAGGAAAACAGTTATTCACTGATTTATTGGTGAGTGACAGGTCAAAAATATTTATTTAGGGTTTAATACTCAATGAAGGTGCTTTATCACAGGGGTCTGGTGAGGAGGATCATTTTTGACCCAGTGGACAAACGATATTACAATAAGACATTAGTTAACTCAGGGACACGTGGATAAATATGGGATACCTTGCTGTTAAATTTACGTATTAAATTTGCAGAAGAATTCTCGTGCCCAAATCTTCAATTTTCTTCGGAATCCGTGCTATTTTACTCACATTTCCCACAACTGCCACCTTTCGCATGTTAGGTTACATAGGACCCCCTGATCGAGGTTAGGAACGACAGCGGCATATCGCGCATATGGAGCAAGCTCTGTTCTACAAAACAGTTCTGCTGAATGCTGATCAGAGACCCGTACTGTAAACGTAGACTGCACTGCACAGGGGCACCTGTGTTCTCACAAGGTTTTTGGCTTAAGTCGTCGCAACACGGAAGTGCGCGTCCTGAGGAAAAACGGTTCTCACCATTAACGCGTGCGTCTTGTTGGCATTCCGATTGTTATATGCTTTTATACTGAAAAACAAATGGCCTACGACGAGTAAATGTTAACAAAAGAGGAGTCTTCCGTCTGTCGTGGTAAGTTCATCTTTTTTTTTTTAGATGTTTAATTCGACAACTGCGGTATATTTGTGTGACAGTTTTACTTAGAGCTGCCCGAAAAAAAAAAAAAATTATGCAAAGAAGAACAAATAAATGAAAATACGAAATGAAATCTTACTTTTAATTCCACCGTTTGGAAACGAATGCGTCTTGTACAAGGATGTTGTCTATATACGCGTGCGTTTTTCTTGTGTTCTACTTACGGTACTTTAGGTCAGGGTATTTCACCAGACAGGGCTATGAAGACCTATTCAAAATTGTCCCGATAACCGTATGACAATTTCAAGAACAAAAACTAGCATTAACCCCATAACCCTGCTTGATGCAGCACCACCTGTTTTGAGACCAGTTGTTCATTTAGATTGGTTTAATATTAGCACTGATTAATGAAAATCTCGAACTGTGTTGGCCAAATGCTCTACAGTTTGGTGTAGATGGGATTAGCGATGGTGTGGCCATATGAAAATAGAGACAATGATGGCAGCCTAAGAAGTTTTCACTTAGGTTAGCTGCCCGTACAAAACTGGTTTCCTATGTTGGTTTGTGCTGGTGGCGCTGTAGCTGGAGCTGTACCTGTGGTGGGTTGGGGTGGGGTGGGGCGGTGGAGGTTGGGGGGTTCGGGTATTGTGCACATCTCCATCTCCAAGCTCCCAGCTGAGGCTCCCTCAGGTGTGAAAAACAGGATTGGTCTTGCGCTGAGATCGTGTTTGTTCCCATAATTAATCACCAAGGACATTAAACCCATCGCTGAGAATGCTCTGTGCTCTCTTTGGCTTCAGGTTATTTTTAATGTGCAGTACGTCTGGTTCAGACGTGGTTTTTAGTCGGTCCTGAAAACAACAGCATGCAGCATTTACATTACATTACATTACAGGCATTTAGCAGACGCTCTTATCCAGAGCGACGTACAACAAGTGCATTGGTTCACGATGTAGAGGTGCAAAAGAAACACTAGAGTGACGTTTACATCTTTTTAAGTCTATTAAGTCAAATAAAAAGTCTACATCTTTTTATTTGAAATTTTTCTTCGAGCCGGGAAACCTGTTCCCTTTTGTTAATGAGTAAGCGGACCGAGTTCCCTGAATTTGCTGCTAATCATTGCTGCGGTGTACGCGTTTACTCTACCGCTGACTTGCAAACAGGAGACCAGGGTTTCACCACCAGGGCTTGTTTCGCGACCACAGATGCACCTTTCACAACAGAGGAGACCCTCAGTCGAACAGACGTCAGCTAAACCCGAGCCTCAGCCAACAAGACATGTTCGATTTCCCTCGACACTGAGAACATAGTCAGTCTCGCACCGTGTGACGGAAGTTCCGTACCTTGTTGGTGACCAAAAAAAGACCCCCCCAACAAAACCCAACGAACTGTGCAATCTCCAAGCTGTCGTGGAATCACACACCCAGCCAGCGTTTGGGTAGTCACGATGCTCTTTTTATTTTCAGCTGTTCGGTGAGGTCGTGTGATAGAGAGCCTGACGGTGAAAGAGAGGAGGAGCCCAGCGGTCAGCCAAGCGTGGAGGACAAGGAGCAGGAGGCACGCCTCATAAACCCCACAGAGTCGACTGAGAAAAGAAAAGAAGGGGACATCACTTCCTCCTTTCCCCCCCTCTCTTTCGCCTCCTTCAACCTCTCCTCGCCTGCTCTTCCCCACCACCCCCTTCTTCTTGCTCTCTGTCTTTCTCTCTCTCTCTCTCTCTCTCTCCTTCCTTCCCTCCCTCTCTCGTTTGGAGGATGTGGCAAACCAAATTCATGGTCGCCATGGTCCTCGCCAGCAGTCTGGTCCTCGTTCTTTTCTACTCGTCCCTCAACTTGGACGAGCTCCGCAGACAGAAGGCGTTCGTGGAGGCGGCGGCGGCGGGGGCGGGGGCGGGGGCGGGGGCGGGGCCGGCGGCGGGGGCGGAGGCAGCCACCGTTCCCGCCGCGGCATTCTGGCGCAACGCCAGCGCGACGACCGCTGCCTACCAGCAGACGTCCGCCAGGCCCGAGCGGCGGAGCGAAGCGGTCCCCGTCTCGATCTCCGCGGGGTTCAGGCAGGCCGTCCCGCCGAGCAGCGCCTACTGGAACCGCCGGCTGCACGCCCTCCTGAAGCTGCTGGACTCGGGCGGGAACGTCACGGAGAGCGAGGCCCTCGGGTGGGCCGGCTGCGGCGCCACCAGCACGGAGATGCTGGTGACCAACATCCAGGATTTCGGGTCCTACCCGCCTCTGTACCAGGGCTTCCTGCAGGGCATGGAGTGCCGGGACCCCCCCGTCCTGATCGACCAGCCGGACAAGTGCGCCTCGGACGGGCGGAAAGGGGACGTCTTCCTCCTCCTCGCCATCAAGTCCGTCCCCCGGAACTTCGAGAGTCGGCAGGCCGTGCGGAAGACCTGGGGGCGGGAGGGGGAGTACGAGGGCGGGCTGAGGGTGCGCACCGTGTTCCTTCTGGGGCGCTCCCCGCCCGAGGACCCGGACCTGGAGGCGCTGCTCACCTTCGAGGCGCGCTACTACCGGGACGTCCTGCAGTGGGACTTCCGGGAGTCCTTCTACAACCTGACGCTGAAGGACAACGCCTTCATGGGCTGGGCCGCCCGGCGCTGCCCCGGGGTCGCCTTCGTCTTCAAGGGCGACGACGACGTCTTCGCCAACACGCCGGCCATGCTGGCCTACCTGCTCTCCCTGGAGCCCGCCAGGGCCGCCGCGCTCTACGCGGGCCACGTCGTCGCCAAGGCCAGCCCCTTCCGCGACGCCAAGAGCAAGTACTACGTCCCCGTCAGCTTCTACGAGGGCGCCTACCCGGCCTACACCGGAGGGGGCGGCTTCCTGTTCTCGGGCTCGTTGGTTCGCCCGCTCCTGGCGGTCTCGCGCTTCGTCCCCTTCTTCCCCATCGACGACGTCTACACGGGGATGTGCTTCCAGGCCCTGGGCGTCGCCCCCGCGGCGCACGGCGGCTTCCAGACCTTCGACATCCGCGAGCAGGACCGGCAGAACGCCTGCGTGCACCGGGGCCTGCTCCTGGTGCACCGGCGCAGTCCGCAGCAGACGCTCAGGCTCTGGAAGGACATGCACAGCCCCCTGCTCACCTGCTGACCTGGCGGGACCCCGGATCTCCTCCCCTTCACCCCCCCCTCCCCTCCGGGACCCAAGTTCTCCTCCCTTACCCCTCCCTCCGGGACCCAGATCTCCTCCCTTCACCCCCTCCCCTCCGGGACCCCAGTTCTCCTCCCTTCACCCCCATCCCTCCCCCATCCTCTCTCCTCTCCTCCCTTCACCTACCCCTCCCTCTCTCCCTTCATCCACCTCCCCTCCCCTTCCCTTCACCCTCACCTCCCCTCCACCCCCGCCCCCTCCCGTCCTCTCCATCATACCCACACTCTAGGAAACCCAGAGTTGCCAGAGCGTGATATGGTCTCCCGATGGCTCCCTGAGGACAGGGGTGTACCGTAGCAGCGACAGGCACACCGCAGGGGTTCCTGCCTGGAAACCACTCAGATTCTCAGAGGGGGCAGTTCAGGGAAGTGTGACGCCTTTTTTTTACGCCCTCTTTCCACACACAGTTTGTGTCTGAGTCACCAGACCTTCGCCTTCAAACTTCCCTTTGCTGAGCTGATTGTGGCCGATTAGAAAAGATAAGAAAAAAAAAAAAAACCTGATAAAAATGTGGCAGGCTTATCACTCTGAGTAAACGGGTTCATGCTGCTCTTTATATAGCTGGAGGATTACGGAAGCAAATCAGTGCCTTGCTCAGAGGTACCTGGAACTCTAACCTGCACACACAGAGTTTTTAAATGGGACTAGGTGGGGGACTAGTCTCTCCAACTTTCAATGTTACCCCTGGCTTTCCAACACTTCCTCCCTGCTAAGACTGTCCCTCCCCAACCTAACTGGACTTTATGACACAATTTCCCTTCTTCAGTAAATCATTTTTTGTTGTTGTTTCCATCTCTGGAAACGTTTCATGCTGGACTGTGGATGAGCAGGTGGTGCAACAAACATGGACAGTGGTTTGTAGATTGTTCAGATAATTCAGGTAATTCCCTTTCTGTTCACACGTTAAAAGATTGTCTGTTCATTTACATGTACATTTGCCTCTGTACCGTGTCTAAGTAAATAAATCATACATCTGAATATCCGTAATTTATTTATTTTTATTTTTGTACAAATCTGTGTAATGGTGCTAAAAGTAGTGATGGTAAAGCCATTAGCCATGAAGAACAATTTGGCCAACACTGGAAACCGTTGATGTCTGATTGCAGATATTTGTTGTGTAACAGTATGCTGGATAAAATGCTGAGCAGTTATGCAACAAAACTGCTGCAAAATGGCAGCTTTGATTTAAGGTTTACCCGACTCAAGATGCACAAACTGCGTCTGCATTTATCAATGCTTTGTATTTGTGGACCAGGGCTGTGCTGAGCTCTTTTGATTGACAGGTGCTCAGTGAGAAAAGGGTACACAAACCTAGAAAAACAGTTTTGTGACACCAAGTTATGGTACAACAGGGCTGCCCAACCTTGTTCCCGTCCTGCAGTTTTTCATTTCAACCCTAATTTGGCAGGCCCGATTCTGCTAACTAGTAGCTCTACGAGATCTCTAGCTGCTGGATGAGGTACAGTGAAGCTAGCTGTTTTATGGTTTGAGAGAGAACATACCGGATGACAGATCTCCTGGAACAGGGTTGGGCAGCCTTGTTGTACAGAATGTATTTCACCTAAATTAATGACTGAAAATGAATGACAGCAACTGTAATAATACAAATATTATTTTTTAAAAATCAAATCAAAGGGGGATATTTGGCACTTGAGGCACAGGCCTGTTTGTGGACCAGTGTACAGACCCCCTTTGCTTATATTCATTAATGTGTATTGGTGATGAATGCTGTTCTGGGATCAGCTTGGCCTGGTCAAGGTCAAGGTCAAGGTCAGCAAATGGAAGGGTGAGAGTCTGACCCGAGATCATCGCCCCGAGTCTCTGCTGAACAGGAGTGTGGACTCTGGCACATCGTATGTATACTGTAGCAGGGGTGGGTAAGGACTCCCATATCCGTTTTTGGATTTCATGCCAACTTTCATGCACTCAACTCTTGAATTAACCCTCTCATTCAGTAATTGATATTTTAGCGCCATTTCTTTCTAGCGCAAGTTCATGAACGACAGCATGAAAGACCTGTTCCTGTGTCCCAACATGAAGCATTTTATTTTGTATTTATTGTGTTTACTGTATCACTGCACTTACCCGCCATGTCTCTGCTCAATAGCACACATTATCAAAATTAATTAGAACGGGTATATCCTGTAATATACGGGCACCTTTGTGTGTGGCTCTGTGTCATCAGACAAGCCCCTCCCCCTACCATGTTCTATTTACCTTGACCCCCCCCCCCCTACTCCTCGTAGAGCTCCAGGGGGTAGTGCTCTTTGTACTCCTTCAAGTGCTTCCACATGGCTCCCTTCTGCTTCTCCAGGTGCGGGGGCACCTCCTGGTACACGTCGGTGAAGAGCAGGTCGGGGTGGGGCTTGGGCCTCCCCTCGGCCTTCTGGAGCGCCTCCATGACCCGGCGCTGCGCCTCCTTCCTCCACGCCTGCTCCTCCTCCTCGCCCCACCAGCCGCGCGTGGCCAGGTACCGCCCCAGCCGACCAATCGGGTGATCCTGCTTCTCCCAGTAGCTGACCTCGTCCAGCGAGCGGTAGGTCGAGCTGTCGTCGCTGGTGCTGTGGTGGCCCACTCTGGGGAGGGTGAGGGGAGGGGAGGGAGGAGGGACCATGGAGATTTTCATCTCATAATCTCAATAATTATGAAATGACTTGATATTAAATTTATTTACAAATGAATAAAAATTGTATGAAGGTATGAAACGTGAGGACTGAGAGAGCTGGTATTCCTGCACACGTGCGGCAGGTCACCTGTACGTCAGGCAGAGCGCGTGCGGCAGGTCACCTGTAGGTCAGGCAGAGCGCGTGCGGCAGGTCACCTGTAGGTCAGGCAGAGCGCGTGCGGCAGGTCACCTGTAGGTCAGGCAGAGCGCGTGCGGCAGGTCACCTGTAGGTCAGGCAGAGCGCGTGCGGCAGGTCACCTGTAGGTCAGGGAGAGCGCGTAGGGCAGGTCACCTGTAGGTCAGGCAGAGCGCGTGGGGCAGGTCACCTGTAGGTCAGGCAGAGCCCGTGCGGCAGGTCACCTGTAGGTCAGGCAGAGCGCGTGCGGCAGGTCACCTGGAGGTCAGGCAGAGCGCGTGCGGCAGGTCACCTGTAGGTCAGGCAGAGCGCGTGCGGCAGGTCACCTGTAGGTCAGGCAGAGCGCGTGCGCAGGTCACCTGTAGGTCAGGTAGAGCGCGTGCGGCAGGTCACCTGTAGGTCAGGCAGAGCGCGTGCGGCAGGTCACCTGTAGGTCAGGCAGAGCGCGTGCGGCAGGTCACCTGTAGGTCAGGCAGAGCGCGTGCGGCAGGTCACCTGTGTCAGGTAGAGCGCGTGCGAGGTCACCTGTAGGTCAGGCAGAGCGCGTGCGGCAGGTCACCTGTAGGTCAGGCAGAGCGCGTGCGGCAGGTCACCTGTAGGTCAGGCAGAGCGCGTGCGGCAGGTCACCTGTAGGTCAGGCAGAGCGCGTGCGGCAGGTCACCTGTAGGTCATGGCCTCGATGAGGAAGGGGCGGTTCTCTGCGACGGCGCGGCGACGGGCCTCCTTGGTGACGTTGTAGACGGCGAACACGTCGTTGCCGTCCACGCGGATCGACGCGATGCCGTAACCCGCGCCGCGTCCCGCTGAGGACACGGAGAATGCGACAAAGACGGTGGGGCACACGACAAGATGCAAGTGTCAGCTGGTCCATGGCAGACTGGGGCGGGGGGGGGGGGGACTAGCTGACACTTCATATCGTATCACACTGGTCCATAGCAGACGGTGTCAGGAAGTTGTTGCCCAGCTGCAGTCTGTTGCGGGACTTACTACATACATGTTAAGACCGAACAGTCTTGGCGTGTGAATATTTACAACCGTGGTCTCCAACCCTGGTCCTGGAGAGCTACAGGGTCTGCTGGTTTGCATAAAATCAGCACCCAATTGAGACCCAAGACACCAGGTGAGTTGAGTTAACTGTGTAATCAACTGCTCTAATTGATTCATGAAGTGCAGAGTCACTATGAAAACCAGCAGACCCTGTAGCTCTCCAGGACCAGGGTTGGAGACCACTGATTCACATGGATTCAAGCAGTACAGTGTTTCTGAGTGCTTGTCCAGAGATGGGCAAACAGGAACTGCTTCTGTTTCTGGATTTCATGCCAATTTCAGGTCTAAATCATTTCATTAGCCCAATAACATGAAACATCTTATCGTGGTCTAATCAAGGGTTTCTCAATCTTGGCCCTGATGCCTCACCGGGTCGCGGTTCTGGCTGGTGTCCACCAGAGGGCGCCAGAACATCGTTCTTAGTATCACTTGTGCTCGTTAAGGTTCTGACTGCGTGTATTAGTGTCGCGTCTGCGCGTGTGTTCTCGTTAGTTGATTTTCTACACCTGTTAGTTTAGGTATTCAGCTTCCTTGTTCACGTCTTTTGATGTCTGGTCTATTATTGTTATTTTATTTTTTGCTTTGTGTCAAATGAAAAGCTCTTGTTACTTTGTGTACCTACCTAGTCTGTTGACTTTTCATCTGCATTTGGGTCCTACCAAGAATACTCTCTATGACGCACTGTATATGTTGGTCTTTGTTCCAACATAACAACAAGCTGTATATTGCAATGCTGTAAATTGTTTATTACCCTGTTAAAGCCACATTATGCCAGAAATTGCAATGATTGCCGTTAAAATAAATGTACCATATTAACATCCCAGGAATTTCAGTTAGTCAGACCAACTTATACTTTAATTTTCTGTGCTGTATGTACTATATCACAAATAATTCCAATTGAAAGAGTTTCCATTTTTTATTAAATTCAGGTGAAATCAGCTGGGTCCTATTTGCAGAGAGTGGGGAAACTTGAAACTATCCGTATAGAATAAACATTGCATCACATTCGTTTACTGGCAGCAAATGGCAACAAGTCAAACCTGTATTGTGTTAAAACAATATGATATCCACTAAATTATGATTAACTCAACTTAAACAGGTTTTCGGCAACCTTAACTGATGAGCAGAATTGCAGAACAAGGGGGGAAAAAAGGGAGAAAACTTTTCGTATTCAAAAGAAATAAATTAATATTAGAGTACATACTCCTGTGAGGCGCAGATGTATAGACTACAAGATTACGAGTTCTAATCTAAGGGTTAAAGCAGCAGTATTTAGCTCATTTGGGCAGTGTAATTGGTCACAGTGAAAACCTGCACACACACACACACACCGACCCTGCAGGAAGGAATTCTCCCACCCCTGAGTGAGTCTAGATCAGCGCTGCCCAGCCCTGTTCCTGAAGATCTACCATCCTGTACGTTTTCAGTTCAACCCTAATTTGGCACATCTGATGTCACTAATTAGCTGCTCTGCGAGATCTCCAGCTGTTGAATGCGATGTGCTTTGTTCGGGTTGTAGTGACAACCTACAGGACAGAAAATCTCCAGGAACAGGGTTGGACTGTTCTGTTCTAGATGTATGAGGAAGCATTGCGCACAATGACCCTGGTGTTACAAAGTTTTTTTTTTATTGACTTTAATCGCCATGTTTGCATTTACGTCAGAATATTTCCTTGACCACCAAGGCATTATATATATATTTTTTTTTAAACATTGTTTGGATTGTTTGGTCTGTCACAATCCCACGGATTCCCTTTCGAAGCAGAATTGCTCCTTTTGTATGATGCACTAGTGTACTGAGCTTCCCACACCAACTCTCTACCTCAGCTCATGTCAGTCTGTGTCTCAGCTCTTTGGAATGCCCCCCCCCCCCAAAAATAAATTCTAAGTCAGTGTTCTAGAACTCCAATGCTTTCAACTCACAGCAGTGATTGTTACATCAGCATTAGAACGTTCAGTTAAGAACATTCTAACCACACATCTGCAACGCTTAGAGAAGTTCATCAGATAGAACAGGTTCGGGGAGTGGTTCCCAAACTTAGACCTGGGGACTGTGAGTGCTGGTTTTCATTCCAACTATTATCACAACTTCTGGTTTGTAAAAAGCTGCCGTTTTTTTTTCTGCGATGTCAACCCTTAGGCCATATTATATCAGAAATAACAATGGACACTATGAATAATGCATGTCCCATATTCATAATCCAGGACATTTAATCAGATCAAATAATCCTTTCATTCCCTGTAATGTACCATACTCTGTATGTAAACAATTCCTTACGAGATAAAAAGATAGAGAGGGGAGAAAGAGTTAGACAGACAGAGAAAGAAAGGGTGTCTGGAGAGAGAGAGGGAGGTAGAAAGAGGGAAGGAGGGGCGAGGAGGAGAGGGAAAGAGAGAGAAATGAGAGAGGAGAGAGAGAGAGAGAGACAGAGAGATGGAAGGAGGGGCAAGGAGGAGAGACAGAGAGAGGAGGGGTGAGGAGGAGAGAGGGAGAGACAGAGACAGGGAAGAGGGGGCGAGGAGAGAGAGAGGGTGAGAGAGACAGAGAGAGGGAAGAGGGGGCGAAGAGGAGAGGGATAGAGAGAGAGAAGGAGGGAGGGAGAGAGAGAGAGAGAGAGAAAGAGAGACGGCGGGGGCCTCACCGATGCCGTCGCCACGGTACTGCTCGCTGGTGGGGGTGGAGATGGCGTAGCCGTTGTTGCGGCAGAAGAAGATGATGGGGCAGTCCAGGGTGGCGGAGAAGTGCAGGCCGGCGTGGGCGTCGCCCTCGCTGGCGGCCCCCTCGCCGAAGTAGCAGATGACCGCGCGATCCGAGCTCGCCCGCTTGATCGCGTACGCGGCGCCGACCGCTGGAACACAGAGGAGCGCAGCGCTGGCTCAGACGGGCGGGGCGGGGGCGTGGGCGGGAGCAGGGCGGGAGGGAGTCGAAACCGGGCCGAGGAACTGCTGGTCCCACACCGTGCAGCACGGCCTGATTGACACTAGGTGGCGCCAGTCGTGGCCAAAACTGAAAGGGCACCAAAGTGCATGGGTTGCTTGTATCTTTTTTAAAGCTCATATATCTGGGACAATTTTTGTAAAGCAAAGAAACTGAATGTAACTAGCGTTGTGCACTAAACTAGCGCTGAGAATGTAACTAGCGTTGTGTACTAAAGTAGCGCTGAGAATGTAACTAGCGTTGTGCACTAAACTAGCGCTGAGAATGTAACTAGCGTTGTGTACTAAACTAGTGCTGAGAATGTAACTAGCGTTGTGTACTAAAGTAGCGCTGAGAATGTAACTAGCGTTGTGCACTAAACTAGCGCTGAGAATGTAACTAGCGTTGTGCACTAAACTAGCGCTGAGAATGTAACTAGCGTTGTGCACTAAACTAGCGCTGAGAATGTAACTAGCGTTGTGTACTAAAGTAGCGCTGAGAATGTAACTAGCGTTGTGTACTAAACTAGTGCTGAGAATGTAACTAGCATTGTGTACTAAACTAGTGCTGAGAATGTAACTAGCATTGTGTACTAAACTAGCGCTGAGAATGTAACTAGCGTTGTGTACTAAACTAGCGCTGAGAATGTAACTAGCGTTGTGTACTAAACTAGTGCTGAGAATGTAACTAGCGTTGTGCAGGTAACCGTCATTGAAAATGTAACAAACACTGTGGACATACCAAGCACTGAGCATGTAACACGTAACGTAAGTAGCGGTGTTTGATTTGAATATGAATGTTCATATGTGGACAATATACAAGGGGGGGGGGGGGGTTTGTCTCTGAATGGCAGACACCCACCCTGTGGAATCTGCGTGGCCAGGGTGGAGGAGATGGTGACGAAGTTGAGGTCCTTGCTGCCGTAGTGGACGGGCATCTGTCGACCCTTCCCCAGGTCGTCTGCGTTGGAGTAGCACTGGGCCATGAACAGGTCCAGGGGGAACCCCCGATAGAGCAGGACCCCTGAAGGAGAGGGCGAGGAGAGGGTCACTGCCAGCTGCGTGCGGACAGCCCGTCTCTCTTGAGCACCCGAAAAAAGCCGTCAAAGTTCTCTGGGAGGAAGCTCAACAAAACCGCCAAACCCAGGGCTCTATTTCTGAAAACCAGCTTCAGTTAAAAAATAAACCCAGTCATTAAAAGGAGACTTGGCACTACACACAGTTATGGTTGGAGGGGTTGAATGAATTTCAGTTTTTTCCCATTTAGAAAATGGTCTGAAATCCAATCGATTATTACATTTTAAAACAAAAAACATTAGAACATATCGGGCATTTTTCCCCATTCATAAATTAAATTTCAACTCATTTGCTAAATTGACTCGCTCAAAACAGAACTTGGTCTTGAACCCCATAGACAGGAGTTAATCAGCGATGTCACAGTGATGTCACAAAGGAACACCAAAGCCCAGGAATTCTGAGGAGAGACTTCAGCTTCTCTTTGCAGTGTGGAAACGGAATGACAGAGGAACTCAGCACGACCAGTCACACTCCAGAATTTACATCCTGGTGAACTGAAGGATGTAAGGAAAAATATTTGGGTGAAGTAGCTGCCCACCTGCTTCTCTGTACTGGCCGAAAACCAGATCAGTGGGGTCCAGAGCTGCCACGCTGCCAATGTGTGTACCCTCCTCCCCAAAGTTGGTCGCATAGAATGTGATCCGACCCTAAAAAATATAAAAACAAGCAAGCTACGTTTTCACCTTCCTTACCTTACTCTGCCACAGATTTCGCAAACATTCCAACGACAACGGGAATGACCCGTTTCGAAAAAGCTTTAATGTCTGATGTACATGTGGATCAATAGCATCATTGTTCTACATCCTGTGTTTTTTTTTTTTTTTGGGCGAGGCTGGCTGGGTTTAGGTTGCGAAGTCGTTTCCTGTTGGACGGCTCACTGTCTGCGCACCATCGTCATCATCAGCTCGACCAATAACACGGAATAAAAAGTTTCTCGCCATGGATCCCAGAGTTGCATCACAGAGGGAGAGTTGTTACCACTTGTACACTTACTTGCACACAACACGGAGGAGCTCCACCAATCACGGAGCACTTTGGTAACAACCGATAGAACAACGCCAGTTGTGATTGGTGAATATTGTCCAGCTACACTTCTGGAACCTCTGCGGGAAATTACCGTGAAGCAGCCAGTGAAAATGGACCAATCACCAGAGGTGGGTAACCTGGCTTCAAAGAGTAAAAAGACTGACCATGTATTTGCTCCACCACCATGCACTAAACCAGCTGACTCTAATTAGCATAACTCTCCACCATGGTAGGAGAACTAATTATTGTAATCAGCTGGTTTAGTGCATGTTGGTGGCGCAAATACATGGTCAGTCTTTTTACTCTTTGAAGCCGGGTTACCCACCTCTGCCAATCACCATCAACAGTGCTCTAGTGCAGGGGTGCGCAACAAGGGCCGATCCATTTCGGGATTTTGTGCCAACTTCTGCTCTCATTTACTTTTTTTATTTTAGTAATTTATTTGCTGTTTGTATAAGCGCCAGCTACAGCCACAGACTGCAAAGGGTGTCCTACAGATTTCACTGTGCTCAAGCGCAGGCGCAAACCAGCGTGGTTTATCGAGCCGTCAGAAAACTGATAAATAAAACAGGTCAGAACAAAAACCAGGATGCAGGACCCAAAAAACTTCAGGACCGGAGTTGTGCACTTCTGCTCTACTGGTCGTTACCAAGGTATTCCACGATTGGTGGAGCTCCTCTCCTTTTTTTCTGCCTCCAGTCTCTTGGGATACATAGCGCTGGGAACAGACGGTTCGGCTCACTCACTGACGCATCCAACCCCAGGCTTTGGCAGTTGGTCTGCAGAATTTAAAATAAGTGGCAGTTTTCTGTTGCGGACAGCTGGGGGAATTCCACTCTAACGGCCAGTTGTAAGTGGTAACTGCAAATTTGGCAAGCACTGTCACCTTTACTAGTGCAGGTCAGTTTTAAAATGTCGCTGTCACCCTTTAAGAAGAACTTACCCCCCCCCACCCCGAAAAAAAAGTGAAACATTCATTTTTTACTATCAGATTAAGGTAAATGCTCAGAGCAGGATACAAGCTGTACCCCATTTGACAAGACGGCGCTTTTAAGATTTAGACAACTCCCTCCTGATTATGTGGGAAGACACTACATTCAGGAAACATCTACACTCAGTGTTTGCAGTCAAGACAAGCTGAAGAGATTCAAACGGTTCGGTGTAGCGCCTTCTTCAGGGAAATGACGCTGTGTGTCTGTGACAGTCTTAAATGCCCAGCTCTGCAGTTTCATTATGTTATAAACACTGATTTCATCTGTCAACATTGATTTATGGTTTAGTTCTGGAGCGTAGCACAGTGGGTAAGGAACTGGGCTTGTAACCGAAAGGTCGCAGGTTCGATTCCCGGGTAGGACACTGCCGTTGTACCCTTGAGCAAGGTACTTAACCGAAATTGCTTCAGTATATATCCAGCTGTATAAATGGATACAATGTAAAATGCTATGTAAAAAGTTGTGTAAGTCGCTCTAGATAAGAGCGTCCGCTAAATGCCTGTAATGTAAAAGTTCTTTTATAAATACTGATTTAATCTGTGAACACTGATTTACGCTGATACCTCACCTGTCTCTGGGACTCGTAGAGGATTCTGTCCATGGTGTTGAACAGAGTCATGCTCTTATAGAAGTCCACCACTGTCTCCTGGGGTAGCTGAGAAAGACACGCGTGAGGGGCGAGAGATGAGAGAGAGAGATGCTGGATGACCATTAATCCATGATTTTAAAAAAAGGTCAAAGGTCAGCCAGGACAGCCAGGACAGCCTGACTTTGTTACAAGGGCACAAAGAGATTTTTCTGTCTTGTTACCAGTGATGTGTTCACGGATTGGTTTCGGGAGGAACAAGATGGGGGGGTGGGGGGTGGGTAGGCAGCATGCCGGTGCAGTGAATAGCACTGTAGCCTCACCACAGCAAGGTCTGGGGGGTCCAGCCATCTTCCAACACGATTGGGTATGATGTATGTTAAATGGCTAAACTTTTAATTGTTATTCTCCAAAACCTTGACTTCTGTCTGAAGAGCAAGGGGGACACACGGCTGGAAGCTGGAATACGGTAAAGGAAACTCTGCATTGAAGCCCGTGTGTCTTCCTCTTTTTCTTTTCACAGGGAGAATGAGCTGTGAACGTGCGGCGCAGCTCGTGCGGCGGGCGGGGTCACTGCGGTCCTCCGAGGGTGACATCTCCCGCGGCTATAAACCCTGTAATGGGATCTCCAAACCTTACTCGCTCCACGAACTCCAGCGGCGTGAACCGCCGAGAGCCGAGAATCCGGGCCTCGCCATGGCTGTGCTGCCTGCACCTGGGAACGGAGGGGGAGGAGAGGAGGGAGAGGGGGGAGCGGGGGGGAGGGGGGTGGAGAGGGGGGTCCTCGGGAGGGTGACGGGAACAGGCGGGGCCCAGACGAGTACGGGGACCGAGAGTGGCTCCAGAGGAGAGCCAGGCCGTGAAGCGAGGAGGGAGGAGACCGGGCGAGACGCACGGGCTGATGGAGCGAGTGTTCATTCAAGGAGGAGAGATTACATTTTTTTTTCTGAATAATAACTGTGTATCTCTCAATTTTCCCCTTTTATGCGCTGACTAGGAACCGTGCTAATTGTGGAAACGCCCACACCTGTGTTAATTGTGGGAAACGCCCACTTGGTGAAACATAAGAATAAAACACCCCAGAATAAAAATTAAAAAAAACAATCATAGAGCAATCCAGAGGATACACTGTACGGAAGATATACATTTCACACACGTAGAAACATGACCAAACGCATAATCCCCTCCAGGCTCTGTCTGGCGGAGATAATAGTAACTTCTTTCTTGTAAGCATTCCTGTAATGTTTACAGGAAAACGAATTGTTTCCTGAAAGAATATGATATCTTCCCGAAAGGTGTTGCAAAAGGTTCCACGTTCTCTTAAACGCACTGCACATTACACAACTGTCCAACAAGTAGGCTATAGGCTACCCTTCGATGAACATCGAAATTATACAGTATCTCTTTTATTTCTGCTCTGAATTATCCAAAATATGAAGAAAATGACGGGCAGGAATTTTATCGATACAATTAATAGAAATGATTTGCTATTGCACCGTCAAATACAACAGTCGTTCCAATTGGTCTATTCGTGACATATTAGAATAGCTACATACTCACCTATCAAACGATTCAGTTATAGATTTCAGTCTAGGAATTAAAAGTCATTCATCACCTTTCAACTTCACTTTGGTTACAGATTTAATGGTAGATATCAATATATGAGTCGGTGGAATTTACCATTAAAAGGAGCATCACTTCATAAAAAGAGAACGCATAAGCCAAATGTTGAATAATCTTCCACCAGGCATATATAGCATGTTTTTCTTTTTATTCAATTTTTGTATGTGTAAATTGTCTTATTGGTTTTAAAAATGTGCTAAATAAAGAATAATAAAGAATGATATAGGCACATATAGACTATCCACACGGTCAAATATGAGCGGGATTTATCGACATCCTAACAATGCCAAGATTAGTTCGCACCAAGAACAGAGAACGGAAATTTGTCTCTCAACATGTTTCAATTACTGGGTGCCAAGTTAGATGGCTTATTTCGTTAATTAACACTACTGTAAGTCTTATGTTTGTGACATGGAAAAAATGACAAGCTTAACACCACTCACGTTAACGCGGAATGCCCTGTATTGAATTAATTTTGAAGAGTCTCTCAATCCATTATTTTGACTAATTAAGCGGTATCCAATTCCGCACAACTTCCTCAGACACCTGGCGTGTTCCATGTTCCTAGGACTGCGTCTCTCCTCCGCCGAACCGTTTAACTGCTGGGCTGCCAACCTCGCGTGGTTTATGCATTAACAGTCAATAATAGACGAGAGAGACACTTAGTTGACAAACTCCTCCTACGCCCTGTGGTTTTCCCCATTTTGCCTTTTTTTTTTCCTGGTTCCTGAATAAATGGTGTCACATAACCGCAAGCCCAAACCCGACACACTGGATTTAAACTGCCTATATACCGTCTTCAGACGGGCCCATTGGGGGAAAATCTAATTCTACACAAAGGCGAAAGGATTTAACTTGTTGAATGACTTAACTCCAGTTCTATGACTAACACTTTACGCAGCTGCAATGTCCACATTTCAACTTTAATTGGGTTAGCGTTTGATCCCACCACCATTTAAACAGCATTCGCGTCCCTATCACTGAATTAGGGGCACTGGGGATTGTTCTGTTCGGAGAAAAGATCACACCCTACTGGCTGATGAACGCCACTTCCACCAGCATCTTCATTTCCTCAAGTCTTGAGCAGGAGGAGGTTAATATCATAGACATGTATATATGTCTATGGTTAATATGGTCTGCTAAGCAGCATAGCATCAGTTTGAATGAAACTCTGCAGGACTTCACTCATAGCAAAGCAATGGTGAATGCATACCCTATTTGGGTCTTTTTACACATGTTTTATACAACATATTATTTTAAAATCTCTCCCTACTCTATGATTTCACTACAAAGAGTTTTTTGTAGGCTACCCCTATAATGTCTCAGCTATTTTAACAGTCTAACTTCCTGATTTTTAAACCAGCTAATTAAAAACTGAAGATTGTTTTTTATTATTTTTATTATTTTTATTATTTTTTACATTTTTTAGGTAACTCACTTCTAACATTTGGCTATGCGGAGGGGAGCTTGCCCTTAACTTCAGCTCTACTCCAGAAGTTTGCATTAAATCCTCAGTCTTCAGTTGCTCACGTGACGTCGCCCCAGTTGTCCCGTTAGTGTTTACGTCACATAAACGCGCCGATGAGATCGCGACTCGCAACCACGATGGAAGTTGATGGACTGTCCGCTTTTTCACTTCGGGAATTTGGTTGCGAACAGAACCTTTTGTCACGACCCGATGGCTCGTCCTCGTTCGTCCAAGGTGTGTAAAGCGTGTATGCATATGCAATTAGAGTTTAGCTGAAAGTAAACATACATCGTTGAAGAAGTATGTTCAAAAATGGTCTTTTCCTAGCTAGTGAGGCTGCTATTATTCGTGATCTGTCAACTTTGCTCTCAAGAAGCATAATTAGGTTGTAAATATTGTTATTTTTAATTTAATAGTTATGATTATATTCCTCGCTTTGTCCAATTTATATGAGAATACCAATTCAATGAACACTGGCAGCAAGATAAGTTTATCAGTATTAATACATGTTGTTTATCATGTTGACACTGTGAATGTCTGTTACCAGGAGACACCAGCGTGTTGGCAGGAGTGTACGGACCGGCAGAGGTGAAGATTAGTAAGGAAATCTATGACCGGGCCACAATGGAGGTCGTAATACAGCCCAAAGTGGGACTACCAGGTGCGAGACTACCGGCGTCCTCTGTCTACAGTAGTTACCGAGTCTCCATACCACGACCGGAGTGCGTAATTACGGCTGATAGCAAACAACTTCGAAGTAACGACGCGTGTCCTTATGGGATGTACGTTGCCTAGCATAAAATGTCACATTTTTAAACGTGCATTGGAACGTTTTCGTTTTGATGGATTTGTTCTGGTATGTCTTGCAGGGGGTGCTTGAGTTTTATTTTTCTCATTTTTGTTGATTTCTTTTGTAAAACTCTAGTTTTTAATCTTGCACGACTTACATTAGCACCATAAACAAATTGTTCTGACTGGGCTATTTGTGGTTGTTTGCAATCAGTTTACCTAGTTACAAACACTTTACATTACATTACATAGCTACAATATAACTGGTTAATATCACTGAAAGAAACATGTACAAATTTACTGAAAGATCAGAAGTTCATGTGGGATAGGAAAACCCTTCTAAGTGATGCATGCATCTAATTTAAACTGGATTAATCTGGCTAATGTCTTCATCCACTTAACCTACCCAGTTTTGTCTGCAAATGGTATCCTTATTTATGAAGTGCCGACATAGACCACAAGGTGGCAGCAGAATGCTGAAAATGACATCTCTCATTTTGGTACATGGATGGTTGTGAGTGGCTTGTCCGCTTGGCTTTACGTTGACCTGCATGTTTCTAACTTCTCTCTGTCTTTCTCTCCCTCTCTCTTTCTCTCCCTTTCTCCTTTCTTTCTCAGGAGTGAAGGAGCGAGCCAGAGAGCAGTGCGTGCGGGAAACGTGTGAGGCGGCCCTCCTCTCCACTCTGCACCCTCGTTCCTCCCTTTCTCTCGTCCTTCAGGTTGTTCATGATGACGGTTCGGTATCCTTTCCCTCCAGCCGTTCCTGTCTGGGGGCATGTTCGTTCCTGCGTGTGTGTGTGTGCGCGTGTGTGTGTGTGTGTGCGTGCATGTGTGTGTGTGTGCGATGGCTTGTGTGGTGGGGTGTGGAGCATGTGATGGGCTGAAGGAGGAGGAGGAGGGGAGAAAGAGAAGATAAGGGAGGGAGAAGGGTAAAAAATGGGAGGAGGGGAAATGGTGTGAGAAGGTGGGTGAGTAAGTGGAGGGGGAGGAGGGGGTTCTCCTGTGTGTTTTTGTGTCCCCGGTTTCCCTCCTTATCGCCCCTCCCCCAGCTGCTGTCCTGCTGCCTGAACGCGGCCTGCATGGCGCTGATGGACGCGGGGCTCCCCATGGGCTGCCTCTTCTGCGGGGTCACCTGCGCCATCGACCCGGAAGGACACATCGTCACCGACCCCACGGCCCAGCAGGAGAAGGTCCCGCACCGATCGCTCGCACCCTGCAGGCTCTTACTGTCGTTAGGGTACAGGGCGTTAGGGGGCCCCACCTTTGGTAAGTGAACCAGGCCCTCTGATCCAGGTGTACCCTATGCACAGGAGCCCTGGTGTTAGGGTACAGGCCTTGGACTTCAGAGGTTGCTGGTTTCATTCTCAGGTGGGGCATTGCCACTGTACCTTTGAGTGAGGAGCTGAGCCTGAATTAAATATCTAGGTGTGTAATTATATTGTATGAGTATATAAAATTTAAAAATAAGTAAGCTGTGTAAGTTTCTCCACACTCGAGGGTCCGTGTTACTGCTGGGTGGCAGGTTCCTACTCCACACATACTCACTGATTACAGCCTACAGTTTCCCCACAGTGTACCAGACCATGAATGTCCTGTACGTTTATGTCAGTATTGTTCATTAAAGCGTACTGCTGATCTTTTCCCTCCAGGACAGTCGCGCCGTGATGACCTTCGCAATCGACAGTGCGCAGCACAGAGTGATGATGTCATCAACCAAAGGGTCGTTTTCAGTTAACGAGGTCAGTGTGACTTAAATAAGAAGCGCAGCGCCTGTTCCCTTCGCTTGAACGCGGAGTACCCGAGGAGCCGCTCCAGCCGTGGCTAATGGACGGATTTGGTGTTCGGGACGGCTTTTCTCTGAGACGTGGGTCTCGCTCAGGCACTCTGCTGGGCAGAGAGCTCGTGTGCTGGCGGAGTGTTTGTGTGCTTAAGTGCAGCGTCAAAGCTTAGGGTGGTGGAGA
Source organism: Anguilla rostrata (assembly GCF_018555375.3). Lineage (NCBI taxonomy): Eukaryota > Metazoa > Chordata > Actinopteri > Anguilliformes > Anguillidae > Anguilla > Anguilla rostrata. The sequence continues at coordinate 37,550,273 of NC_057944.1, read as the reverse complement.
CCGTAGAGTGAAGTGTGCTGTGTGTGAGTGTGCGTGTGTGTGCGTGTGTGTGCGTGTGTGTGCGTCCCTGTGTGTGTGTGCGTGTGCCCCTGTATTTGTATACCCTCTGTTTTTGTGTCTGTGCGCCACTTTGTGTGTGCCCCCCCCCGTGTGTGTGTGGTGTGTGTGTGTGTGTGTGTGTGTGTGGTGTGTGTGTGTGCCGCTTTGTGTGTGTGTGTGTGTGTGCCTTGTGGTGTGCGCCATCCCTGTGTGTGTGTGTGTGCTGCGCCTTGTGTGTGTGTGTCCGTTTAGGTGTGCGCGCGCATACCCCTGTGTGTGTGTGGTGTGTGTGTGTGTGTGTGTATGTGTGCGTGTGCCCCTCTGTGTGTGTGTGTGTGTGTGTGTGACCCACTGTGATGTCTGACTCCTCTCTTCTCCCCACAGCTGCAGCAGTGCATAGCAGTCAGCCAGAGAGCTTCAGAGAAGATCTTCCAGTTCTACAGAGAATCGGTCAGGAGACGGTATTCCAAGACTGTCTGACTGCGACCACACCCTTCCCTTCCGCCTCTGTACCCAACCCTGGGTCAAATGCTTCATTTGAAATGCGTTGACCAATTCAGACAACGGTAAAACTCCTGCAGATTACTGACATTTTTAAAAGCAGAACAAAAATGAACATGTCACCTGTGCACTCAAATACATATTTGACCCTGGTCTGTGTTAATTCTTTTTTATTTTAATAAAATATGTAGAAAATTTATGGAGTGTTTCTGTTTTTGGTTTTTGTTTTTTTTTCTTCCCCGTCTGAACTTTACGGAGAAGCAAACAAAACCAGGTATGCCTTGGGTCACTGCTGTTTCAGTTTGTGTCAGCCGCCCACCGTGACTTGTCCAGAGTTTAAGGAGACAGAACAAATGTTGAAATCAAGTGCATTTATTAGACAGATTTTGCCATTGCATATTTACATACACAGGGTAATTAAAGATACCTGTTCCAATTCCTGTTTAATCTTGAATTTACCTGCTCCTGCATTATATGCATGGTATTTGTTTAACCAAGGTGTTAAGTGTGACATTGTATCCACAGTCTTCTGTTGTACACAAGCTCTTCGACGGAAACTGCGATTGAAACGGTTCCAGCTGTTCTTGGCACGTCCTTTCCCACTCTTGAATGTGATTGGGCTGCCGCAGTCACATGGTCTGGCGTGGAGTTTTGTCTTCCTTGTTGCGGTAAATGAGAGTTTCCTTCCTTGAAGGTGTGTTGTTCCTCTGACCAGGAATGCTGTCCAGCCCTTTTATGTTTTGTGTTGTCTCAGTGGCTTCTTATCAACCAGCTGTGGCCACAGAGGTGCGTGGTATTTCAGTGAAATCAACCACATTCTGCCATTTTACGTGTCTAATATGAAAACTCAATAACAATGTTCATGAGATCGCACAAGCGCCATCAGAAAGACACGGTGACACAATAATCACTATTTACCTGAACCTGTAACCCATACAAAATCTTCACAATCTGTGGCATCTAGTTCAGCCCCTAGTAACCATGGTAGTAACCATGGTTCTGGTGTAGTTTTTAGTGCAAAAACCTAGCCAAGAGAGGGTGTACGAGAGTCTCCGCCCCATTTCTAGGTGCCGTGAGCTGATTGGTCTGCTTCCGGGTGATTAGCAATCAGAGGCAAATTAAATATTTCTTATCTGCGACAGATGGCGGTACCGCTGCCCTCCTCTCGTTAAAGTTTAGTTTAGTAACACTTACAGTCACGCATTTTTCATCCAGCGGAGCGGAGAAAAGGGAGAGAGAGAGAGCGTGCAGTCACAAGACTCGCGTGAAGGAGGAACGAAGAATCTCCGCCCTTTGTAAACTCGGCTCAAATGCTACACATTTAGATCGCGGTTTTATGTCACATCCTCAAGGATCCAAGTTTTCCATTCACGTATTCGCTATCTTTTTACTACGGGTAAAAAAAACCACTGCAGCTAAGAGCGGAATTCTTGTCCGCATTTTTTGATGGTCCAAGATGAGACGCTGACATCGACGAGATTCGCGCTGAGGTGACGTCGTGGACAGCCGAAATGTTAGGGGAGGGGGAAAGAGTCTTTATCTGATAAGGTTGGAAGAGAGCCGCATCCAGATTGCATCTCTTCCCTCTAATGATATGACTCAGCATGCAGCTCATTCCGAGTATCGCTGCACACAGCCAGTCCGCAAACAGGCCTGTTACTAACGTGTCCTAATTGATCAGTTTCCGGCTTTGTTAATACAACGTTAGCTTTTATATTAAAAATATATAAATATATATTTGTATTTGTTTTACACTGAGGATATGTATGACATTTTTTTGCACTCTTCTGAAAGCTCCCTCTTTTTCTCTCACCCCTCTCTTCCCTCACTTTCCTCAAACACACTCCTTTTTTGGCACTTGTTTTGAAGGAGAGCTGAACCTCCACAGCTCTTGAAAAATCTTTTCTATTTACACCCATAACTATTCTTCGAGCCTCTGCCATTTTTGTTATAATCTTCAATTCTTACACAACAAAACGTTCAGTGTAACATCCACTCAAATAGATTACGTTTCACTCTATCATACTTTTATCTCTAATAGAGTATATTGTCCATACTTGACTCCTATTAACACTGGTGGTAGTCAATACACCCACAGGGATTTAGCTGGGTGACAATTCAGATCACCTGGCATATCAGTGGTTGGTGTGTCTGAAGCCCCCCCCCCCCACTCTAAATGAGGACCCTCCTGGGGGGGGCTTTTTGCCCTTGGGTGCTCATCCCTCCGTTGCCACGGTGAGGTTTCCATGGCAAGGTCTCCTGTCTTCTGCAAATCCTTGGAGTGAAACCTACAGGGCAACCCTCATCAGCGAAGCCCTCTGCCAAAGGTAAGCCAGTCGCTGTCAGCCACAGACAGGAGAGAGAGAGAGAGAGAGATAGAAAGGGAGGGAGAGATGGAGAGAGAGAGAGGGAGAGAGACTGATAGAGAGGGAGGGAGGCTGTGTCCCTTCCCTGACCACACCGCTGAGATTACTGCCAGCTCTATTAATCATGACGCTATCTCTGTTCTTAAAACAGGCTTTAATGTCTCTGTCTCGCGTGCCGCTGGATCAGATGCTGAAGGAGGCTGTGTTGCTGGTCCTGGGCCATTTGTGGGGCGCCCCTCACCCCTTATTCCAGTCCAGTTCTTTTCTTAAATTCTTCCCTCTGTCTCCCCCTGAATCTGCGTTAGCCGCGTAGTTATAACCCGATGACGTCTTTGTGTCGAAATCCGTGAATGTGCAAACCGCTAACTGCGACCCTTATCCTCTCCAGGTGAGATGTCCTGTCCAGGTGAATCCTTAGCCCAGTCTGGTGAGCTGCTGAGTATTCCGGGAGGGGGATGGTGGGGTGGGGGGTGGGAGGTGGGCATGGGGTTGGAGTTTGGGGAGCGGGGGAGTGGGGGGGTGGGGGGTGGGGTGGGGGGGGATGGGGGTCCTTTAGGGGGGTTTCCCAGACAGGTAGGAGATGAGGGCAGCGACGGCGCAGGCGTACGTGATGATGCCGAAGATGATGGACAGCACGGAGAGCCAGAGGGCCTGACGAGACGCCACACTGGCGCCCTGGAAGTCCCCCTGCGCCGACGCCTTATTGGTCTGCGGGGGAGAGAGGGGGCGGAGTCAGAACAGAGTCGGTGTTTTGGTGATGCCGCACGGCGATAAAACTGTCGCTCCCGAATAGGTACATTCACTTCACCATCACCTGTGTGTTCCTTCACGGATTATTCGTTATTGCTTCTGCTCTCCTCTCTTTCTCTTGCCCTTCCTGTTCTCCTCTCCCTGCTTCTCGTTTCGCCTCCACATTCACTTCACCGTCACCTGTGTGTTCCTTTCACCTGGATTTATTCGGGTTATTTTGCTTTCTCTGCCTCTCCTCTCTTTCTCTTGCCCTCTCCCTGTTTCTCTCTCTCCCTCCCTCTCTCTCTGTTTCTCTATCTCTCTCTCTCTCACCCCTCCCCCTCTCTTTTGGTCAGTGCTCAGTATCGGAAATCTATCACCTGAGGCTGCTTGTTATGACTGTAATTAAACCTTAACGAAGGCCATCGATCTGAGCCCATGCGCCCTGAAGTGTTGTTGGTTAGCCGTGCATTGTGGGTAATGGAAAGTTTTGCTCAGATCTATAGTAATTTCCGCTCAGTGACTGACAGTGAGAGGGAGAGGTGAGAATGCGAGTATTGCTGTTCCTCCAGTCAATGGCGGCTGCCAGACATTGCCCAACACCTGACCTGTCTGTTCTTCTGTTAGAGACTGTGAAGTCACAGCTTTTAAAATATCACTGTTTCTTTAATCATGCTTAAATATAGAGTGAGAGAAAGGGAGGGCGAGAGTGAGAGAAAGAGAGATTGTTTTAGAATCAGTTCTATCTTCAGTGCTGTGTGTTTTTGTTGTTAAAATATTCTGGGCCAGTGGAATGCTACGTTGTTCCTGTTTCATCCAGTGAATCTTTTCATAGTTTTTTTTTTTTAATTTAGCTTGTTATGAAGTCATTTTCTTTTTCCTTTTATTCTTTGATATTTGTGCTTTCTTGTTCTATTCTGAGAGGGAGAGAAGAGAGAGACAGGTGCTAAGAGAGAGAAGGAGGTGCTAAGAGTGGGAGGTGCAGAGAGAGGGAGAAAGAGGGAGGTGCAGAGAGAAAGGGAGAGAGGGAGACGTATAGAGAGAGGGAGAGAGGGGGAGGTGCTAAGGGAGAGAGAAAGAGAGAGGGAGGTGCTAAGAGAAAGGGAGAGAGGAAGGTGTGGAGAGAGAGGGAGGTGCAACAGAGATCTAGAGAGGGGGAGAGAAGTGGGAGAGGATGAGGCTAGACAGAAGAGAGAGGAGGTGAGAGGGGAGAGAGGGAGGTGCTAAAACAGAGAGAGAGAGAGGGAGGTGCGAAGAGAGGGGGAGGGAGAGAGAGGGAGGTGCTAAGACAGAGAGAGAGGGAGAGAGGGAGGTGCTGAGAGAGAGGGAAAGAGAGGAACGTGCTGAGAGGGAGAGAGACTCACCAAACATTAATGCTCTTTGTGCCTTTTCGCAGTTCTGCTGCTGTAATCCCCCTAAATGTCCCTGTAATCCCGGCTATATCGCAGGCGCAATTACGCCACTGCGCGACCCTGCCGAAAACTCTCCCTCTCTCCCGGACACTGTGCGGCAGGACAGCGGCTCCCAAACAGGGGCCGGGACCCACGGGGGAGTCACTGAGGTCAGCCCCGAAATGACGCGCACGAAAAGGACCTTACTCTACCTAACACTGGGTCCACTGACACTCAGCTCTTATGAGCTCCTGCGTGTGCAACATGCACGTGCACATGCGCATACAGCCGGGGTGGGGGCTTGGGGGGCCATCTTTCAATGCCAATATTTGCACTTGATTATGCAATCAGCCCAATGATATAATATGGTTAGTATTTAGCGACAACGGTAAATTGTGTCACATTTAGCTAATTGACGAGGGTGGCATTTGTAAACAAAACCTACTGCCACGTCCAGAAGGATTGCCCACATGCATGATTTATTGGTTTACAGTTAGGTTTCCTGTAATCTCATTGGGTCTACCAAGTTTAAACCGTTGCCGTGACATTGGCCAATGGTTGGCATTGGTTTGCATCAGTTGACTCCAGTTTTAGCCCCGCCTACATGAGGTGATGATTGGTGAGAGGAAAGAACGGACCGACGATTGATTGGCAAAGCTGCACTCCCCAGTAGTGGGGGGCTCTCTGGTGTGATCTCACATCGGGAAGCCAACCTGTTCGGGATAATTAGCACTGTAAAGACTGACAAGCGGGGGCTTCTGTCCGCTTCATTCACAGAGGGCTCGGAAGACAGGATGTGCGGCTTCCCGACCGAGCGCTCCACACATTCTGTCTTTCAGTCACGACCGTGCAATATGTCGTTTCTCTTCCTTCCCCTCATTGCCTAATTCATTCTGTTTTTCCCTGTCTGTTGACACTCCCATCTGTTCCTTTTCTAATTCCATCTGTCACTCTGGAATCATTTCATATCAGCCAGCCCCCCGTCACAAAATACAATGTAGAATTCCTTTGATGCTGGTCTGGTCATGTAGATGGCCAGAGTATTTATTTGTTTTTTTTTCAAATCTGATGCAGAAAATGCAGGACGGGGTCTAAATATTTATATCTGGCAACACTGGCTGTACTTACCTTTTGGGAAAGGTAAAAAGCAGCGATCCCCAGCGGCCAGAAGCAACAGAGCATGGAGAAGAACGCCAGTCCCAGGTAGTCCTGCGGGATCATTAGCGGGAAGTCGCTCTCGCTGTCCGTGTCGCTGAAGTCTTCGCTCGAAGAGTCCTGACAAGACAACAGATGCGCGCAGATGTTAGGCTGTGTTTGTACTTACTCCTGCTGATTAAAAAAAAAAAAAAAAAAATTTGTTATAAAAGAACGCATTCTCTCGCAGAGTCAGGGGTCAATTCCATTTCAGTTCAGCGAGGCCAGGGACTAACTGAAAAAAAAATCTGACCATGAATTTGAAAAAAAAAAAAAAAAAAAAAAAAAACAATACCAATGATCATCTATGAGGATTTTAAATTAATTAACTGACTTCTAAATTAGTTTCCTAATTTGACTGAATTATCAGTCTTGAGAAATACAGCAGCCATTTGCTAGAGCACTCATAACTAGGCTACACAAGAAAACTATTAGCTGTGACATGTTTAGGCTGATTAAACTGTCAATGTTGCCGTTGTTGTTCTGCGGTTTCGAAGTTGTTCTGTACAATGACTTTACTGGTACCTAAAATAACATGACGGAATGAGGTTATTACACGTGTAGATTAGCTGCGGGCTAAGTATGAATCACGTTTATGGAAAAAGCCAGGTTGTCAGTCAACACCCGATTTTGTTTTGTGCCAGTGTTTTTTTTTATTTTTTACATCATCTTTTGTATTTTCTAATAGATGAGGTGCATTGAGTATTCACCTCACCCAGCCTTATGCAGAACCACCCCCACGCCTACCCTCCGCTCACCAAGCCCCCCTCGAACCAGCCAATCCTGCCAACGGCTTTCTTTGTCAGCTATTAAGATTAAAAGGAAAACAGCAGAGACGGAATTAAATTTGCGGCATCACGTAATGCATTTCAAAGAGTAGCTCTGGGATTTATTTATTTATTTATTTTTGCGTGGGTAGCTGGGACATTCACTCACAGTGTGGTCTTTTAGTCGTTTTTTTTTTTTTTGAACGCGAGTGCTCTGCCTTGTAAATCAATCGCCTCTGTTTCAGTTGGTGTCAGTTAGCCATCGGGTTCACTTTAGCGGCCGGCAGCCATGATGAAGTAGCCTATGGCCACGGTCTCCAGGGAAAAGAAATTATTTATTGACGAGCGTGAAGTCAGCTTGGGTAAAGACCCGAGGTCGCACGGACCACACCAGAGGGTGTCACTGTTAACAGCGTGTTCACTTTATTGATCTTATTTAACTCGCTCCCGGTTACCATGGTGGCGGTAAGAGGGAATTTATTATTTCTTTTTTGGTTTCACAATGAAGGGGTGATCCTGCCTGCCTTTCATGAATAATATCAGAAAAAAAATGTTTGTGTGTCTTCGGATCTAGAGTTCTTTTGCATTTCTACAAAGTAAAATGTTCAGTGTTAATTCAACTCTGACAGAGTACACAAGTCCATCTATGTCTGTGAGAGTTATTTTAACACTGAACATTTTACTGTGTTCCCCTCTCTTGAATGTACATAGAGCAGGGATGTCAGAATCCTGACCAATGGAGTTGCATTGTCTCCTGTTGTTTGGTGATGTATCACTTGAATTTATATAATAATAACTGACTGGCTAAAGAGCTATACATTAGGGGGTTGTGGTGGTGCATTGCTTCAGAAACAGTGCTTTCCCATCAGACCCTTGAGTGAAGTGGTGCACTTAACATGATTGCCTGAGCAGATACCCGACACTGTGAATGGGCAGCGTGTCAAAAAAGTGAGCGACGGCCATTTTCCACAACACTTAAATGCTGAGAACTTATACACCTGTAATAAAGCATCAATAACTGCATTATGCGCAATTTAACAAATTAGAGACGATGCCAGTCAAACATTGATAAATGTTAATAAATGCATACCGTGGAAACCGTCTCGATTTCCGAAATTCCGCACTGCTCAGATGCCACAATAATTACTTTAACGCTGTGTGGACTATTCTCGATCTGCCAACTCCATCTTAATTACACATTTACAAACAATTTTTGAACATCTGACAGGATCAGTACAGGATCCTGTCTGACAGGATCAACTGTGCATTGTTAAATAATGCATAAAGCAGTTATCAATAGCTTCCATCAGTGGGATTAAACCCTGTTTCATGGCCGACATTGGCTGTCTGTAGTCTGTGTGATAAAATACTGAACGCACCAATAGCTTGCGATGATCTATTCTTATTGCATGTTTGTTTGTGCTGGTGCTGTTTTTTTTTTTGTGTTTTGTTTTTGTTTTAGGTTTATGCTTTACCGCGTGGGCACTGCGTCCGTTTAATGACTGGCCATGATTGATCCTTTTACTCAGTCGGGAGCGTAACGTCACTGCCTTTCCCACGAAGCTTCGTGTTTATCACTCATTAGCGATCGCTCCACCGCTGCACCTGACTCGTCTCAATTAGCCGCTAAACGACCCCTAATTACGCACAGCTGCGTGCGCTTGTCGATTTGCATTGCTGCACATGGCTACTGGCATTTACGTCCTTTAATTCAGCTGAACTGACAACACAGTAAAAATGCTCAGCCTTAAATCAACTCCTGTTGGACCTACTGGACTCATATGTACTCTGTTAGAGTTGAATCAGCCTCGCGAGCCAGTCTCTCTTTTCACTTCGTTCAAGAGTTGAATTAGCACAGGGCATTTTACTGTGTATGTGTCTGTAAATCATTCATGTTTTGTAGTGACCAAATATGAAGAGAAAGAAAGTATGAAAGTACAAATGTTAAAGTATTATAAAAGAATATATTTAAAAATGCAATAGTTGCATGAATAAGTGGTATTTGAAACAAAATGTTGAAATTGGGGTATGAAAAATAAAAAGTGGTAGAATGGTAATTTTCTAAAATTGGCTGAAGAGCAAATACAGAGTATTATCTGGTTCAGATATCACAATATCTAATATGAGACTGGTGATTAGAATAGGGAGAAATTCTGATAATTTCTCCCTATTTCTCAATAAAATAAACATATTCTCTGGACATGATCAAAATCACGTAACGGACCTCATACAGAAACCATGCACTGAGCTGGAAAGATACATTTTTCTTTCCAGAGCACTGTGAACATTTTCTGCAAATACTCTGCATTATGTTATCATTAAGATATTGTTTGTCTGATGTAATATGTTGTATTAGAGTAACATAATCACAATATACTGGATAAATGTAATATCAATATTAATACACATACTTTACCTGACTTAGGTTAAAGGTGTATATTGTAGGTATTGCTACAATCAGAATTCAGGGATCTGTTTGGTTTTTAAATATTCATTTCATTAGTAGAACTGTGAAAAGGGAGGTTTCATGACAAAGAGTGTAGCTGCGCAAGATTTACACTGCCGTGACTGTAATAATCTTTACCCACAATGCCTTTGTCCTTGTAGCGGTTGTGATTGGCTCCTCCTGTGCTTTGTCATATTGGCTTTTTGAGTCACCCTGAATACAATACGTCCATCAGATTAATTATAACTTAATGTTAATTATGAATAATGATCCTACTACTTCTACTTATATTAATAACAATAACAATACTAATGATAATAATAACTCTGATACTGTGTAATCAAGTTTAGATCAACCAGTGAATGAAAGTAGCTTTTTCAATACTAATATTCATGTTACCATTTAAGTTATTTCTTTAGTTTATACTAACGGCCACCCTCGTATCACATAAGGACAGCTGGCTGGAGTCCCAGGCAACGGGGCGACAGAGAGGAGGGGCTTCACCGCCACAGTACTGAGTGGGTTCCCCCGTTCTGTCACCGTGGGAACCGGCTGCGGGTTCCACCTGGTCACTAAGATAAGGGCGCGTTAGCATTCCGCGCCATAACAAACCCGCGGAATGAGGACAGATCAGAGGCTGACGGGCTCCAGCAACGGAAAATGTGCAGAAGAAGATATGATATGGGGGCTCTGTGCATTCCAGGAGCTCAAAGGAATATGAGCATTTGTAAGAGATTTACTCATTCTTATTTCACTGAACAGGACTGACTATGTATATATATATATATTCTTTTTCACAAGTGCATAAATTCTGTATTACTTATATTACTTATATATCAGATTATTTTAATTCCAAACCTTTCACAAAACGTATAGCCCGAAGCATCATTGTTATTTGTTTTATTGAATATGCCTGTCATGTTATGATTTGGTTGCTTGTTGTTGTGGTCTGAAAACTGTCACCATAAGAATTTACATAATGAAGTGTGACAGGTGATCGCTTGACTTGATAGCTCCTGCTTGTGGATGCACGCTTGAGTGCACTTGCAAAACGCATCAGGAGCGCTACCTCGTAATCGTGCAGCAGGTCGTCCTCGTCGTCCATGTTGTAGGACACACTGTGGACGTCCCTCATCTCCCTGAGCAACTTCCTGTCCAGAGGGGAAGTGGGCCCGAGGTCAACGAAGGTCGTTTCCAGGTAGTCCTTACTGTGCAGGCCGAGGGACTGAGGGTTGCCCCATATTGACGCTGGGGGGTAAAAAGGCTCCAGTGTTTTGGGCAAGGAACACGGGTCCAGGAACTGCTGTTGATGGAGCTCTTTGGGCCCGCAGTAACTCCTCCAGGCCACTGGGGGCAGTGTGTTCTCCTCCTCACATCTCACCAGGATGCCCTTGAACAGCCCGCCGCCGCCACCACTTGTACCGCTGCCATTTCCGCCGCAGTGTGTGGGGCTGGCGGGCAGCAGGGGGTGCTCCAGCTCATCTAGACTCTCCATTCTGCTCTAGAAACGGCGGTTTGAACGGATTTGACGTCATCAACCGGTGATCGTGCTCCTGCTCTCTGTACTCCTCAGTATGCAAACAGTCAGCTGAGTTCAGTGCCAGGGCTGGAAACGATCCATGGATAATGGCAACAATGCAATAATGATTGACTTTCCTCTTATTGTTCTCAAACCAGATTCTGATACAGCGCCAGCTCAGACTAGCAGAAAGGTAAGATGTTTTTATTTCCTGATGTGTAATGTGTCAATCACAGAGTATTTACAGAGCGTTCGCTGCTGTACAAATGTTTGAACAGTGCCACAAGATTCCTTTCTCTCCGCATATCAAAACATATTCTTGAGTCGAGCCCAAAGACTTTGTGACTTCAATCGAAATGTATATTTGAATGACAAAATATCCTGTTTAACAAAGGTAGAACAGTAGTGTAGTCCACCAAAAAAAGACCAAAAAGGACAAGGTCCTTTCAAGGGCTCGTATACTTATCTTGATTTAGAATTATGGACACAGCCCTTAATGTGAATAGCGAGGTTCACCTTGAGAAACTTAACTGGATTTTTAAAAACCTGTCATTTCATGAAGATACTATTTCAAAAATAGAAAATTGAACCCTGAAAGGAAAGTCTTGCTGTCCTTTGATATCAGGTTTATATGTTCTCTGTCAGTCAGAACAAATAGCAAAACATTCACAGACACAAGAACCTTGGAAGGCTGAGACAAAAGATCAGAACTGAAGTACTGAAAAAATGCTGTTGAGGGGATCGCCTAAAGCAGGAAGCTGTTTTGGGGTACAGCCACCCCCCCTCCCCCCACCCTCCTCCACCTGACGTCTTCTCCTTCAACAGGATCCAGGAAATGAGAGCAACAGACTCCTTGGTTGTGTTCTTCAGGCACGCAGTAGGTAATTTGTTGTTTGAGGGAAAAGCGATGTTGAGCAAATCGGCGATCTCTGGTATTGATTTCTCGGGCCTGAGTTTGCTCCCCAGCGAGGCGAGCTCTCCACCGGGACGTGTATTTTTAATGTGCTCCGGGCACGGAGCGAGAAGCGTTTTGGTCAGGACGGGGGAAGGTGTCCACTGCGGTTCTGTCAGGCAGTCCCCAGTGCCTCTTCAGGTCAAGTGATGCTGTTGGAAAAAAGAAGAAAAAATACAGTTAGAAATGACTTCATTTAAAAAAAAAAATTTTAAAAAACGGACATGGAATCTTGTGTCTTCACTTCCACGATTTATTTATATTAAGAAATCCGAGTCAGGTGTACCAGGTGCAGGGAGTTTGGGATGGAGGTGGGGGGTGGAGGTGGAGGGAAGAGGGAGTTTTTGCCCCCGGCGATGATGTGGAGTCTATTCTGGGATCCTGTCTGACACAGCGCTGCTGCTGCTCCCCCGAAAACAGCAGGAGGAGCAGCTAAAGCAAACGTCTAGGTAGGGCACCTGCCCGAGCGTTTAAAGGGGACGTGATTAGAATGTTGTTAACTGAACATTCCAACGCTGACGTAACAATCGCTACTGACGGTTGAATGCAATGGAGTTCTAGAACACTGAGTTTTGGAATTTTGGGGGGGAAAAAAAACATTTGAAAAAAAAAGAACCTACTCTTCTAATTGGTTGAAGGGGTTGAGCCCCATTGCATTAGACGCTCAGGCAGGAACAGTGGGACACCTCCCTGCATATATAATGCCTGGGGCAATGGCTTTTGCTTCCCCGTCTTTTCAGCTACGATGACATCAAAAGCAGTGAATTATTTTCTTACACTGACCATCCTCCGTTTCTCCATTACTATCATTTCCCCCTTTTCAATTAGATTGTGTGTAAAGGACCTGCAGGCAGTTCCTGTCTATAGGTCGCTGGACTTCCTCTCCTAACTGGATTGAGTCCTGCTGTAATGGATAGAGCCAGGCGTGTGGAGCACACAGGCCCAGTGGCTATCAGGAGACGCTCACACACCGACTCAACTCTCAGACAGTCTCGCTGGTGTCCACAGAGCCGGCTCTAGCATTTTGGTGGCCCTAAACAAGAAACACGGACAGGGATGGAAGGAGATTTATAGGCGATCTTGGACCCAGAAACCGGCACAAGAACAATAGCATTGAAAAAGAGCCATTGGCTCCCTTTGAACACTGACTTTTTAAAAGTCTTCCAAAAAACATTTAAAACCTGAAGTGTGTGGCCCCACCGTGGCTGTTGCCCTGAACGACGCCGTAGACCCTTAGACCGCTTGTGCCAGCAGCCGGCTCTGGGTGTCCGCCTGCTTCTCACCGGCCAGGGTGAGGAGTCAGTTTTGGGTTTTGGGGCATTTGTCCCCCTGTCTGTGGCCCTCTAGCACACTTTGTTTATTACCTGGGGCTCCACTCTGCAGTCCAGAAACGCCTAAAAGGTGATAGATCCCGCCTAAAAGTCTTGTGCTTCCAAATGGGATGGCCCTCCTCAGAGAGGGGAGCTCCACCAATCACGGAGCATGCTGAGAACGACCCACTGAACAACGCAGATGGCGATTGGTGGACTCTTTCTACGCTACAGCCAACACCGAACATTCACACAAATGTTGCTGCCACGTAGCGCCAGCGTCCTAACACTGACAAAACATTCCGGTAACATTGTGAGAACATTTTTTTTTGTTGTTGTTGTTTTTGTTTTTGTTGTGTTAGCTGGGTCTGATCATTCCCACACGGATCCCCCACACGGAGTGCAGCCAGAAAGCACATTCTGCGTTCGTTTAAAAAAAAAAAAACCAAATCTGGACAAATTAAAGCCTCGTCTCAGCGAAAAACACCGTTCCTCTTCACGGAACCTTCCGGCGTCCTCTCCGCCCCACCAGCCCTCCGTGCCTGTCCCCGGCACCTCCAGAGGACACGCTGACCCCGGCCTCAGGGTTAACAGCGCTCTTAATTTACGGCGTGGAGCGGCGATGCTCCACTGAGGTGGGCGGCGGGGCTTCGTGCGAACGGCCTAATCCTCAGATAATGGCTCCGGAGGAACTCAGTCTAGGCTACAGGAAGTGCTCGACGGAGCGCTTAAGCCTCCAAAAGCCAATTAGTCCTTCGACAGCAGACACCGACCAGCCACCACGAAAAAAAGCGCACAGAATACGTATTTCTATAATTTTTATTTTTTTGTTGAAATACTTCATTGTGTCGTTTTGGTGTGCAGGTCAGTCCATAACCAGACCTGAAGAAGTGAAGCCAGGCGAGACTAATGGAAACCA